>NC_061113.1:149547252-149711108 GCF_002878395.1 Capsicum annuum
CCTACTATGGTCATGCATATCACCCCTTGTCCTTGCAATGTCCATGCGACACAACCCTCTCCCGTCTCCAATAAGAGAGAAGGGACAAGGGGTGACACGACCCCTTGATATGCATCACCATAAGGGATGAGGAACTTGTCCAACTCCTATTCTATGCGGATGCGATGCATGGCTGCCCCTATAAAGCGAGGTTCAGCCAATCTTCCTTCTTCTTGTCATTTTATTCCTTGTTTCCTCACTCCTTGTGGATGTTTTAGACTTTATTTAGATTTCATTTATGCTCCAATGGTTTTACACTACATCTCATAACAAACATTATTCCATACAACACAATAGATCTCATCAAAGTACAGTAGAAAAATCATACCATAGGCTAGCTAAACTAGTTTTCTAGTCTAAAATCAATTTATTATTTTGACTCTTTTATTGTTTAAAATTCACCTTACAAATTCTTAAAATATAACTTAGTAGACAAATACACACTTTATACTTTATTAATCCCATCAAGGTTTCCTTAAAGATAACGTAAATGCACGTAAATAATGACACTTAGGTGTATAGATACGCCTAAGATCTCCCACTTGTTGATTTGTTTCTTCACCACCTCTTGTATAGATGAATTAAATTTCAATTAATGCGCCGTAATAGGCACATAATCTAGCTCAAGTTGGATTTTTTGTGTATAAATTCTAGGTGAAAAGCCCAATGATATTAGTAATGGACCATCCAATGGCTCTTTTGAACCTCTTCAAAACAGAAACCACAACCTCAACTTTACAATCTACCAAATTATCTACAATAATAAATGGAAAAATATTGTTTCCTTCTCAATATGCATAACAAATATGAGATGGAAGAGTTTTGACCTTTACGATTAGAGGCTCTTCAATAGAAGGCCAAGCTGGTGGGGTCACTCTATTCTTCAAACAAAGATTTAGCTTCTTTGGTACATAATTGTATGGACCCTTACCTTTATGTGGGCTAACCATCCCATCAAAACCCCCTAATATCATCACCTTAGAAATGTACTATTACTTATACAAAGGCCTTAATTCTAAGTGTCTGCTCAATAAGAGATACCAAATCATTCTCGTTGACTATATTTATCATAAAAATCACACACATATTGTTTGGCTACTTTATGGAATAGCATAAATTAAAGATAACTTGTCCATCACCTAACAAAAATTTAATCTGCTCAGTCTCCATATCAACCAACACATGCCCAGTCATAAGGAATGGTCTCCCCTTAATAATGTGAACCTCAAAGTCAACATAGTCAAGGATTCAAAAAATAGTTGATAACATAATGGATGCAACCCTTACCAAAATATCACACAATATTCCCGTCAACTTCTTCGAAGTGTGATCTACCATGAGAAGTCTAATCAAAAGTAGATTTGGGTGACCCTACCCCCAACTGTCTATATAATACTAGTAGTATCAAGTTAATGCTAGAACCCAAGTCACATAAATCTTTTGTGAAGTTGAAAGACCAAATAATGCATGGGATAATGAATGCTATAGGGATTCCTTCTTATAAACCAAAAATTTAGAGGCTATTGCACCACAATGGTGAACATTTTCATTGAGCATATAACTCACCATCCTCCTTTTAGTCACTAAGTCCTTCATAAGCTTTTTGTAACTTGACATTTTTTTAAGGGCCTCAACTAGTGAGATATTTAGAGTCGACTCCTTTAACATAGAAATAAACTTTTAGAACATCCCATATATGGCTTTCTTTTTCAATCTTTGCAGAAAAGAAAAAGGAGGTCATGAATAAGAGTTAATACTATTGGGACCTCTTTATCCTTCCTCTTTCTTGCCTTGGACTCATGTTTATCAACTAGATCTTTACAAATGTATTCTCATCCACCACCAAGTCTATAGTTTCAAAAACTTTCTCATCATTTATAACCTCTAGTTCTAATTTATTATCAACAATCATGGGCTTAGGTAGATACGTGGTCATCTTTCCAATTCTAGTAGTGACAGCAAGGAAATAGCCAATATTTTTTAGATTCTGGATGGTGTAACATGGAGTTCCTTGTTGGCGATAATTCAATGCCATAGAAATTTGAGAAAACTATTACTCAAGATTTTTATGACCATAGCATTTAATTCAATTTTTTGATTAATTCCCAAAATATCAGCCTCAATCTCCTTAATGTAGTCTTCAATTTTCTCTACCCCTTTTACAACCTTTATAATCTTGTATTCCCTCCTCAAATTACTCAAACAAGAATCACAATTCCTAGGTGGAACATAGTGTCCACTCTTATTTATGTAGCCATAATTTTTCCTTCCATCACCATCTTGATCCCTACTACTATTTCTATATCTAGAATTATTGTAATTGCTATCTCTATAGTAGTTATGACCTTGATTCCCTTACCTAGAGTTCCAATTGTCATGGTTAGACTTTGTACCTTGGCTTGGAAACCTTCCACCTCTATACTTTTCTCATATTTAGTATTTGAATCCATATACTTAGGTTTCTTGCCTTGTACACCAACTGCATTCACCTTTTTTGCTCTCACTGTAACAAATTTTTATAAGCAAGCCAATATTAGTACTCATTTATACTACCTATTGAGATATCATCTTATCTAATGCTCTGTATTCTATAGATACTCCAATTATATAATTTATATGAGTCTATCCTCATCTTGAGTTTGCCACCCTTAGTTGGTTTTCGTGATTTGATATATGATATTAGAAGTATGCTCCTAAAAAAACCTCATCAATGCCCCACCAGTGATATCGTCTACTACATCCTTGGTGTTTGAATTTGAGCCTCTGTATAAGATCTCAAGCAAACTTCTACCAGTCATCCTATGATTTGAAATATGTTGCAACTTCTACTTAAAACTAAACCAAGTCTCATATACTTCCTCAGAATGCAGCCGCCTAAAAATATATATCTCACCCTTTAATTGCATTATTCTGTAATGTGGTAAAAATTGGTCCAACAACTGAGTCCTCCACTCATTTAAATTTTTAATTGATTCATTTAGTAATTTAGCCAACCATAATATAGCTTCTCCCATCATAGAGGAAGGAAACAACCTTAGTCTAATAACATCTTGACTTACTTTAGATAGATTATAGAAAGTTCAAATCCCCATAAATTGTATTACGTACGTATTTTCATCAACAATAGGTAGGACTGAGAATACCCCCTCCAAGTTCATCAAGTAATTAATGGCACTAGTAATGTCAAACTTAGTCTCTAGAGGCAATTCTAGAGGGATGATAACACCTATTTCAACTATCTCTAAACAATCCAAATCTTCTTCTAGATCTTCATAGTGAGGGAGATACTATTGTAGAGGTTGTTTTCCCTTATTCCTACTATACCTATCCCTCTCATCCATTGTAGCTAGATGGTTTGCATCATTTTATCTTTTCCTTTCTTCCTTAGTTGACTTCTTGGCGACATCTATGTAATATTTTCTTTAGCCATGAACCAATCTGTGATATGTTCAATAGTTTCCTGACCATCACAATGATTTTATAGCTGATTCGTGATTGTAGCCTCTTTATAAGTTCTCTCAAGTAAGGCTCCTTGATTATGAACTCCTTCGTTCACCATTCCTTGATTAATTCTCAAAGCTCTCTCCAGCTTCTTATCAAGTGGAACTAGGGAGTTGCCTTGACTTTGAGTATCGGGCATTCATCGGTCTATGCCTTAAAAAACAATAGAAAAGTAAAATCAAGAAATAATAACCAACAAACCCAGTAAGCGAAATCAAATTAAATTAGTAACTTTATTCCACGACAATGGAAAAAAAATTATATCACTAAAACTACACCTCACAATGAATTATATATCGGTCGTTGTGATATATAGAGCCTAACCAAAGGTTGGGGTCGATCCCACAGGAAATTGGTCAAAGTATTATAATGAGTAGTGAGGTAATCAATAATAATATCCAATGAATAAGGCAAGATTTTGCAAATAAATAATTCTATAGAGAAAATTATTGATTTGTTGGATTTCTAATCAGTATGAGAGAGGCACAAGGACTGTTTTCCCCAATAACTTCATAACTCTAAAAGATCTTTAGACTTTTTAATCTCTCTTGGTGGTTGATATACAGACTTACGAAAACCTTATGCCTGTCTATATATGATCCTCAAGTAAGTTTTCTCTTCTCTTGAGCCTGCATTACTAACCCCTATCTTGGATACCAGATTATCTATCACGGATTATTGACTCAAGCTATTAAGTGGAGGTTGGTAACTCTAAGTCTAAGTTTTTTATTCCTTTCCCATTCATACTATTTCTTTCGTCCTGAGTAAATATAAGGAAGGTTCTAGCAATGCACACCACTAGAAAACAATCAAACCTAAGGAAAGAACAATGCATGTTTGATATCAATTGAAAATTACTCTGTACTACGAACACTACTTTGTTAATCCATCATGGTTTCCATAATCCTAGTTGTGGTGTTTATCTACTAATAATTGCTAGAACAAAAAAAGAATTTTTATATGAAAACATAATTATGGACTTACAATAAGAATATGAAAAACTTCAAGATCTCACTTTGAATTAAAACCCTTAAAATCAATGTTTGAAATTCTAAGAGCAAAAATGTTCCTTAAAATGCTTATAATAATATAATAGAATATAAACTAGTACAAAAGAAAGAATACAAATATTTATAGACAAAATAAAACCTATACAAAACATAACAAGATTTTTTGTGTTGGTCATCTTAAACAAAGGAAAGGTATGATTGTGGTTTGATTCCACGATCATCCTAGGTGATTGTGGTTTACTCATGGACTTTCACATCTTCAGGTCTTCTCTAGTGAGATCCTCAATATGACTTTGCATCTTCTACCTATGACCATACAATGTAGTCATCTTATTATTCTACAATTCAACTCCTGTAGGCTTTAGCTCTATCCCTCATTCCCATGACCTTTTGGTATGGTCGTAATTTCTCAATATTATCATGGGATCCAGTCTTCTGATCTTTCTCTAACTTAGGTTCTAAAACCTTGATTCAAATAGTAGAGCCTTAAAATGATTTATAATCTATAAGTATGAAGGACCGAGAGTGTTTCCCCCTTCTATTCGAGATACATGATCAAGAATATATACTAAAAAATAATTTGTTAGGTAAGCAAGTTCTTCCTAGATGTTGCAATACACTTAAATTGTTTATTTTCATGTATTTATGCACCACCAAAAAATGATGATATGCATGAGTACTGCATACTTAGTGAGTGTCTTAGGACATAAGTTTATATAGTAAAATAATAATATAATAGTGAGAAAAAGGTTGTAATGGAAAAGTCAAAACTTAATGATAGAGTAAGTCCTAAAACTTAGTAAAATCATCAATTATAAAGAATTAATCAATTTCATCTTGTTCAAAATCATGTCAAATAGTGCAAGGCTAAAATCAAATTAAAAAGTTCATCAAGTCATATCATTTATTAATGGCTTAATAAGTTAACACATGCCAACTCAATGGAAATCACATCAATCTGGGTGCCAAACTTTCAGGTGGTGCCACACATTTAGGCAAATCAAAATTTGGGATAAACATAACTTAATGGATCCTGTTTCATCAGAGCTATCAATAATTAAAGGTCAATCATCATTTGAAGTGACACAACTTACTCAAAAGCAATTTATTTGGACCCATTATAGTTATTCATCCCTTGACATAACAATGCTTTCATTACAGACCAAATACAAATAATAGAAACCATGGCTTATTACTCACCTCACAAGTATAAATATGTCAAATAGTTGTTCAGGTTAGAAAATTTATGTTAAAACGCATTAAATAAAATTTCAAGTCAATAGTCATTAATAGAGCAAAAGCATACTAAAAGTAATCACTTTAAACTCATCTCACTCACACCCATTATTGGAGAAATTATTTTTCATACATATTACATAATGCGAGAAAAATTTGTAGACTTGATGAAAGCTTGTACCTTATGTGCATAAAGTCTTCTTAAAAAAATCTTTGTAATAAAGGTATGCATTTGAAAAAAAGTCATATTTTCAAAGAAGATTTATGAGAAATTGTAATTTTGAACTTTAAGGCATAGGGTTGACATTTTGGATTTGGGATAGAAGTATAGCAACATAGGTGTCTGTAGACTATTATGCTTACATCGATTATGTATTTCAATAACTGGGGATTATAAGAGGTTTTCAAGAAGTGAAAGTCTGTTCTTTGATCATTTATACTTCAACCTTAAAACAAGTTGAGACTTCTTAGACTCTTATAAAGTCTTTGTATTGCTAATTTCTTGAGTAATGAGTTATAAGTAAACGGGGGCTCATATAAATGAAATAACAAGCACTTATGTGGATATCAATGCCGTAATATAGGGATAATATGAAATCTTAATTGAGTTTTAATAAACTTTAATTGATTAATAATATCAATAGGTGTTGGGAACTTGATTAATTGATTTCTTTAGTTGGTTTATGTCTTGTTGAAATGTTTGGCACTTATCACTTCTTATTACTTGTATAATTGAGTTATTGACATGACCCAAACCAAGGACTAGTCATGTCGGGTGCCTCAAGCCCAACCAAGGACTAGAGACCACCCCGAATACCCAACTTTAACCTTCCTACACCTTATCTCGAATGAATTTCGAGCATATAACAAGATAGAATAGAACAATCATAAATCAAATACCGATACCGCCCATGCCAACCCATAGTCACTCAAAGCCTATATCCGAAAGTAAAACAACATTGTGTCCAAGAAATAAACAAAGTATGCAGAGAAATACCTAACATGAAATAGAGTCTTCCAGAGTATGGAAGATCACCACTTCAGTCCAAAATAAGTTGTCCTTGAATATAAGATAATTAAGCAGGAGGATACAGGTTAGAGGGTGAACGCTAGCATGTACTCAAGATAAGGATAAGATAATACCAACATTCAAAACCAAGTAAATAACCATATACAACCACATTCATACATATATATACTTATATACCATGACAAGAAAAGGGAACTGGGTTTAGTATGCATTTAAAAACTTTAACCTCGGATTGTGTAGCTTGGTCGTCCTAAAACCACCCATGGAATATATGGGTTTAGCTCCCCCGGCTGAAAGGGCCTTGGTGCATGTTAGCCACTCGAACTAGAGAATAAAACCTAAGATGACTAGTAAATCTCCCAATATATAGGTGTGGCATCATGCACACGGTTACCAAGACCAAACCTCAAATCAGCAAATGTGAGTTTCCAGTACTGGTCCCCTCGGGACCTCTACATTCCATGGCTTTTCTAACACATCCTCTTTATGCCCATATTAAAATCATTCACACATAACAACCCATTTAACAAGTAGTCTTATTTATTAGGAATTATCCATTGGTATCGTTATACCAACACTAGAGCTTGCAAGTCTATCCATTTATGCCATACCAAAACAATTAACCAAATTTGACTCGAAAGTATCCAATTAATCCATTCTAATGGCCACCAAGGCCTTTCTAATCTATTTAAAGCCAACCAAACCAATTTGAGTTCAATTTCTATATTATGCAATGCAAGTTTTTCAATAAAAGTCAAACTATGTGATAAAACCATTCTCATAGGCATTTTAACAAACCTGTTGGAGGCATATAGTTTCCAAAACCAAAACCAAGAACCAATTAACCATTCCTGCAATCACATGTCAAAAACCATAGATATAACATGAAAGCCATAAGATGGACATGGGAAAACAATATCCAACTATAAATAACCAAAACCCCCAACATATATTTCAAAACCCAAGCCATAAAATAATAAAACCACGAAAACCATCAATGAAAAAATAATTTTAGTTTGAACTAACAATAAGGGAGCAGTAATATGCCTTAGAGACCAAAGAGTACGGATAGATATGTCCTTGAAAGCCCTTAATGGAATCACCGTGATGAAATCCTAGCCTTTTTCTTGAACTAAATCTTAAGAGAGATTTAAGAGAGTTTAAGGTGTTTTTGATTGAGAATAATAGGGTAAATAAAGTCCCAAGAATGTTTTTAAGTCTTGATGTCAAGAGGGGTTAAGAGGGGAAATGTCCAGAATCCCCAACTTAAATTTTAAGAATTCCCGCAGGAGGGTATGACCATCCCTCCAAACCATACCCACAACATATGAGTGGTAACCACCACTTGTATCCTAGATAGAATATTGGACACCACATACTGCCCACCATACGACCCATTTCCCAAGTTGTACCAATACCATACAACTGGTACCCTCAAACCATATCCAAGATAGAATCAAGAGGTTGGACACTGGACAACATATGAATTGGACAATACCACTCGTATAAACTCCACGTAATTCGTATGCTTTCCTTTCGTACCTTAGAAAAACTTGGCCAATATCACACTGACCAATATACGGCTAAGGTCAACAAGCCGTATGCATATCATTCGGCAAGTACCCTCAAGTCGTATGATTTCCAGAAGTTCAAAACCTAGGAAACTTCTAGGTGTAAACTCAGGGTGTTTCAATTCTCCCCTACTTGGATCATTCATCCCTGAATGATAGAACAAGGTAGTACAAGCATGATTTAACCCCCAATCATCTCTAATCTTACCTTTAACATCGACATAAAACAAAGACACAAGGAAATCAAACTTTCCTTTAACAAAGTTTTAAAATAAAGAAGTTATGAAGAACACATACCTTATGAACAAATTCTTAGGCAGAAAACAAGAATGAATACTTGGACTTCATGTCCTCTTCATATGCCCAAGTAGCCTATTCCACCTTATGGCTCCTCCATAGTACCTTTACCGAGGCCACATCCTTGGTCCACAACCAACAAACCTGACGATATAAGATCTCAACCAAAATCTCTTAATATAAAAAGGAATAAAAAATACCAATATCCCTAACTAGCATAATTTGCGACGAATCACCAATACACTTCCTCAATATAGAGACATAGAACATCGAATGAATGGAGCTCAAACTCGAAGGCTTCCAAATCATATGCAACATTACCAACCCTCAGCAAAATCACATAATGACCAACATATCGAGGATTGATCTTTCGTTCTTCCCAAACTGCATTACTCCCTTCATGGGATATACCTTCAGGAATACTCTATCCTCAACCTCAAACTCTAACTTTCTTTAACTCATATTCGCATAGGACTTGTGCAGACTTTGGGAAGCCTTAAGCTTGTCCTAAATCACCTTCACTTTCTCCATAGCTTGGTGAAGCAAATCTGGGCAAACATATCTACCTCACCAAGCTCGAACTACCTAATAAGAGATCTATACCTCCTACCATAGAACTCTTCGAATGGAGCTATCCTAATGCTAGAGTGATAGCTATTATTATAGCCAAACTCTATAAAAAGAAAATGCTCAACCCAACTACAACCATAGTCAATCATAAAGCATGAAGCAAATTCTCTAACGTCTAAATAGTCCTTTTTTCTTGCCCATCCGACTGCTGGTGAAAAGCAGTACTCAGACTCACCTTAGTCCCCAATCCTTTCTAAAACAACCGCCAAAAGTGAGATAAAAATTATGTACCATGAACAGAGATGATAGAAACAAGGACCCCATGAAACTTTACAATCTCTTGGAGAAATAATCTTGCATAATCCTTAGCCGAGAAGTTAATCCTTACTGGAAAAAAGTCAGCTGACTTTATCATCCTATCCATGATGACCCAAACAGAATCAAACTAATTCTGAGACCAAGGGAGAGTAGTAATGAAATCCATGTTCATCACTTCCCACTTCCATTTAGGCATCTCAATCCCTTTATATAATCCTCTGCCCCTCATGTGCTTAACTTTCAATTGTTGGCACACCATGCACTTAGCTACAAAGTTAGCCATATACCTCTTCATATTGTTCCACCAATATATCTACTTGAGTACATGATATATTTTTGCCAAACCAATATAAAAAACATAACGCGACTCATGTACCTCAGCTAAGATTCTTTCACACAAACCATCTACATCAGGAATACATAACCTTTCTTGGAATCGCAAGGTACCATCACCACTAAGCTCAAAGGTCATTATCTTCTGCCCGCCTACATCACTCTTGATCCTCATGAAGACAGGATCTAACATCTGCTTCTCCTTGATTTCAATATCAAGAGACGACTGGACCACTTCTTGCACCAAAACACCACCATCCTCGGAGTCCAAAGGACGAATACCAAGATTAGCAAAATGGTGAATATCCCTCACCATATCCTGCTTTTCCTTATCCATATGAGCTAGTATTTTCATGGATAACCTACTAAGAGAATCAACAACCATGTTAGCTTCACTTGGGTAGTAGTGAAGACTCATATAATAATCTTTGAGAATCTCAAGCCATCTCCATTGCATGAGATTAAGCTTTTTTTGAATAAACACATACTGTAGGCTCTTATGATCAGAGAATATATCCACATGCACCCCATACAAATGACAAAGCCAGATTTTCAACACGAACACTAAAGCCAAAAGCTAAAAGTCATAAGTCGGATAATTTCTCTTATGTACCTTCAACTATCTGGAGACGTAAGCTATCACCTTACCATGCTGCCTCAAAATGCAACCAAGTTCCATACGGAATACATCACAGTGGACAACAAACCCAACAATGGCTTTTGGAAAAGTAAGGATCGAAGCTGAAGTCAACTTATCCTTCAGTTTTTCAAAACTACCCTCACAAGCATTAGACCACAAGAACTTTAACTTCTTTTGAGTCAACTAAGACAACGAGATAACTATAGTAAAAAACACTTTACAAACCTTCTATAGTAGCTAGATAAACCTAAGAAGCTTCGAATATCAGTTAGAGTCGTGGGTATAAGCCACTTTTTAACTACTACAACCTTCTATGGATCCACCATGATTCCTTCACTAGAAATGATATGACCCAAAAAAGTGACAGCGTTGACTAGAATTCATATTTTGAAAAATTGGCATACAACTTCTGTTCTTTCAAGGTCTGCAATATAATGCATAGGTGATTCACATAATCCACCTCACCCTTCGAGTACACCAAGATGTCATCTATGAACAAAATGATGAATAAATCCAAAAATTGAGATAAGACCCTATTAATCAAATCTATGAATGTCGTTGGGGCATTGGTCAAACCAAACAACATAACCAAGACCTCAAAATACCCATACTGGGTATGAAAACCAATCTTAGAGATATCTACCTCCCTAATCTTTAGACGATGATATCCAAATTGAAGATTAATTTTGGAGAAAAACTTAGCACTCTGAAACTGATAAAACAAATCATCTATCCTTAGAAGAGGATATGTATTATTCACTATCACCTTATTCAACTATTGGTAACCAATACACATCCGAAGGGAACCATCCTTGTTATGCATGAATAACACCGATGCACCCCACAAGGACACACTAGAACTGATGAAACCCTTATCCAAAAGATCCTTGAGTTGCTCCTTAAGCTCCTTCAACCAAGCCAGAGCCATTCTAGATATAGGAATAAAAATTAGACAAATGACCGGAACAAGATAAATCCCAAACTCAATCTCCCTATCAGGAGGAACACTAGAAAGGTCATCAGGGAAGACCTCAGGTAATTCTTTCACAACCAAGACAGAATGCAAAGAAGGACCGTCCGAATTAAAATCTTTAACTAGGACTAAATGATAGAAACACCTCTTAAAGATTAATCTCTAAGATCAAAGATAGGTTATAAACTTTCCCCTGAGAGTTAGGGAACCACCCTCTCACTTAATAATCTATTCGTTAGGGATCTTAAATACAACCTTATGGATTCAACAGTCTAGAGAAGAATAGCAGGAATGCAACCAATCCATCCCCAATATGATATCAAAATCTACCATGTCTAATTCATACAGATCCACCAAAGTTTCTTTACTACCAACTGATACCACACCCCCTATAGACTCTTCTTGCAATCACAGAGTCACCTACCTGGGTAGAAATCAAAAAAGGGTCCAAAAAACACTTTGGACCAAAACTAAAATGCATATCCATAAATGGGTTCATATAAGAAAGAGTGGCCCCAGATCAAGTAAATAGTACATATCATGGGAAATGAGTTTCAACGCAGTCATGACATCAGCCAATGCCTAGGACTCCTATCAAGTAGTGAGAGTATAAAGATAGTTCTGACTAGTGTCAGAACTTAGATGGTGCACCCTTTGGTGACAGAACTGATGATGAAGCAATTGAAACCTTGATCGCCCCTGATACAACCTTACCAATAGGACAGTTTCTAATCATGTGCCATGGCTGGCCATAGCTGAAGCACTTACCCTTTCCTTTCTCATAGAAACAATAATCCAATCAACCATAAAACCTATAGAGAGGATATAATGGAGTAGACTGGGCCCCACTAGCCTGAGAAAAACACCATGTACCCTGAAGTTATTGATATCATGAAAATGACTATCACCTGAAAGATTTGGGTAGGGAGCACTAGCCATCTAGTTAGACCCACAGTTGCCCCACTTCTTCTTGGGCCACTTACGACTATCCCTGCCACTCTGCTATTGGACACAACCCTACTCAGAGAACCTAAGCTTCTTACCCTACCTCTCTCCTATCTCAGCCTACTTCTTCTTATTTTCTACCACCTGCTATATGTACACAAAAAACCTAGAAACACCCATGTTCTTATTCAATAAGGAAGCCCTACTCTCCAAAATCAAGTCTCTGGACAACTTAAAAGCAACTTACTTAATCTATCCCCTATGGTAGAAACTTTCTATGGACCATAATGAGACAACTAGTGAAACTTCATGATGTACTCCTTGACTGACATCTTCCCTTGCTTCAGACTAATAAACTCTTCCACTTTAGCTTCCCTCAACTCCTGACGAAAAAAGTAGTCAAGGAAAGTTTAGAGAAATCCTCCCATAGAGCTGAATCATCACCAACATCCCTTGCCTAATCCCTTTTCCGATACCATTGGTATGCCACATATTTTAGCTGGTAGGCGGCAAACTCCACGCCTTCCACATTCATGGCATGCATAACACAAAAGATCTTTTCTATCTCATCCAAAAAACATTGAATATCCTCCTCCACCTTAATACCAGTAAAGGTCAGAGGGTTCAACCTCATGAACTGGCAAACTCTTGTGGTATCAGAAAATAAATTAACAGATGCACCATACTCAACCTGAGAAGCTACATACTAAGATAACATATGAATAGACTAATGGAACTCGACATTCGTCACATTAATCTGAAGAGCTAGAGGAGGGCCGAAGGGAACCAGTGGAACTCCAAGAGAACAATCAGGAACTGGACCCCTAGACCAGGTATGAACCCTATAAGAAGAACGGGTCCTATCAATATTGTCCCTATGTGGGATAGAGAAGTTTCCTTGAGCTTTAGATCATCTAAGAGGATGATCTGAAAAGCGAACAAATGGATATTAGAGAATAATCCAGGACCTTAGACTTTAAAGATTGAAAATAGAACATAAGAAAGGGAAATATTCCCAAATGCCTAGTAGTCTCTCCCTTATTAATGTGGTGTGTCACACACTCTTAAAGGAAACTCTACTAGACATGGCTTTGTAGACTCCCAAGTGAGAATGAACTAAGGAATCTAATACCAATATGACACGACTCGAACCAAGGAGTAGTCACGTCGGGTGCCCCAAGACCAAATGGGGAACGGAGATTTCCCAATACCCATACTTAATCGCCCTACACCTTATATCGGATGAACTTCGAGCATATAACAAGATAGAATAGAATAATCATAAATCAAATACATCTAGACGATGTCATCTCTAATAACAAATTGATGCCAAGTCTGACACCAATACCAAAAACACCCATGCCATCCCAAAGTAGTCATAAAAAGCCTCTATTTGAAAGTAAAACAACATCCGGTCGAGACATGCCCCTGACCATCGCTAAAATCAAAGACCAAGAAATAAAAAAAGTATGTAGAGAAATCCATTATGTAAAATAGAGTCATTCTGAGTAAAGAACCTGTCCACTTCAGTACAATGTAAGTTTTCTTTAAATCTAAGATTAATGAGAAGAGGAAGTAGTAATGCCAATTCCTGCTATGCATGGGGAAACAACGCCCAAAGATGGGTTAGAGGGTGAACGCTAGCATGCACTTAGGATAAGGATAAGATAATGCCAACATTTAAAAACCAAGTAAATAACTATATTCAAGCATATTCATACATATATATACTTATATACTAAGCCGAGAAAAGGGAACTGGGTTTAGCATGCATTTAAAACCTTTAACCTGGGATTGTTTAGCTTGGCCATCCTAAAACCACCCATGGGCTATATGGAAATACTTGCCCCTACTGAAAGGGACTTAATACGTGTTAGCGGCACAAACCAGAGAAAAAAACTTGAGATGACTAGTATATCTCCCAAAATATTGGTGTGACATCATGCATGCGGTCTCCAAGACCAAACCTCACATCGACAAACATGAGTTTCCAATATTGATCCCCTCGGTACAACTACCTTCCATTGCTTTGCTAACATATCCCTCTTTAAGCCCATATTAAAAACATTCACATATAATTACCCATTTGCCAAGGAGTCTTATTTATTAGGCATTAACCATTGGTATAGTCATACCAACATAAGAGCTTGCAAGTCTATCCATTTATGCCATACCAAAACCATTAAATGAATTTGACTCCAAAGTTTCCAATTAAACCATTCGAAAGGCCACCAAGGCCTTTCCAATTTATTTAAAACCAACCAAACCAATTTGAGTTCAATTTCCATATTTTCCAATGCATATTTTGTAATAAAAGTGACACGACCCAAACCGGGGCCTTGTCATAATAGGTATCTTAAGTCTAACTGGGACTGAAAACCACCCCCAATACCTAATCTAACTAACCAACATATACCCTGAGTTGGATGAATTCCTAACATATAAAAACATATTACATTTAGAGATATAAGGATTTTAGGATAGGTGTACTTACTAGACCAACCCAACCAAGCCAATCCATCCCATAACCAACCAACCACACCTAGATGATAATCCAATGTGTGTGTCTATATATATATACATATATATCATAACCATTCCATACCCATGTCTACAGTTGTTCATACAAAGCCTATAAACCAAACCAAAGAGTATCTAGTCGGTACTTTCCCCTGACCATAGCAAAAAAACAAAGTCTGTGAAAAGACAAAAGTATGTAAAGTAATCCATGAAATGAAATGGATGCCTTCTAAACTATGGAAGCTCACAACTACAATCCAACATTGACTGTTCCTGAATCCGGTCAATAAGCAAGAGGAGAAGTATGGCCGATTCTTGTATCGCATGAGGATACGACCGCTCAAAGATGGGTTAGCGAGTGGACGCCAGAAAGTACTGGATAAGGATAAAATAGTGCCAACCTTTAAAACAAAGCAAACAACCGCATGCATATATTTCCATAAATATATATATATATATAAAATCTATGCTGGGAAAGAGAACCGGGTTAGCATGCCTTTAAAATAATTAACCTGGGTATCTGTAATTTAATTATCCTAGAACCACCCATGGGATATATGGATGTAGTGTAACCCCCTGAACAGGTCCTGATGCATGTAGCCGCATGAATCGGAGATACCACACGAGTAGGGGCTTCCCGTCTACCCTTCACTCTCCATGATACATATATACAAGTATACTTAGGGGATTCTCGTGTACCCTATAAGCATAATATAATATCGTCATGACCTATTGTCATGTCGGGAAATATGAATTTTTGGTGTCCATCCTTTGGACTCACACTTTCACGGTTAGTTATCATACCCTGCCATTATTGCCTAATTAAAAACCATTACCACACAACCAAACCACCAATTCCATTTGTTATTAACCTAGTCTATCATTAGTGGTATATACCGACTATAACTTGCAACAAAATGTCTTTAGCGAATCTTAGAGGATTCCCATATACCACATAGGTTACATTTATTAAGTTTACTTGAGGGATTCCCATGTACCCCACAAGTACTTCATTATTAGGCTTAATTGGGGGATTTTTGTGTATTCCATAATTCGTTCATCGTTCAAACCAATTTCATTATATTATTCACTTGGGGGATTACCATGTACCCCTTAAGGTTTTCAATTAACCCATAACCATGACCACCAAGACCTTACCATTTAACAATTCCAAACTATTCATACCTTTCAAAACCATTCAAACCATTTAAAAACTATCCAAACAAATTTAGGGTTCCATAACCAAATCATACCATGCAATAGTTTCAATGAAAGTTCATCAATCTAGTAAAAACATTCTCATAGTCATTTTATCAAACATGTTGAGAGAATACCTTTACCAAGACTAAAACCAAAGAAAAAACCATCAATTTTAGTGTTACCCATGACCCATTTGATAAACCATAACCAAAAAGTACCCACATGTGCAAACCATCAACAAAAACATATGAAAACATCGTTTAAACCAAGAGTAAGCAATACTCATGAGTATCCATCAAAACCCTCAACATTGGTATTCAAAACCCTCATTCATGATTCACAATCAATGTATAAAAGACATTAAAACATAACTTTAATTGGATCTAACAATGAGGAAGGAGTAACATGCCTTATACAAGATGATTCACGAAATAAATTTGACCCCTTTAGCCTCTAGATGAAAACTTGTAGAAACCCTAGCCTCCAATCTTTAACAGAGAGTTAGAGAGTTTTTTGGAATATTTTGATGTTCCATGAGTGTTATGAGAGGCCACAACATGATATATAATGTGGGGACATAAAGGTTTTGGGATGGGAAATATCCATACTACTCTTAGCTCAAAAGCTAAAAAAACACATGCAAAAGGGTATGACGATCCCCCTTAAACCGTACCCTAAGGTATGAGTGGTACCCTTACTCGTACCATAAACCTCCCCTTGGACCCCCATACTGATCAACATATGACAATACAAGACCAAGTCAGATCATAGCATATCAGTAGTACCCTTGGAGACGTACCTTGGTCAGAATCATCAAGACCATACCTAAGACATCATATGACTTGGAAACACAACACTTGTACACTATCATACAATTGGTATGATGCGTTATCGTACCTAAGGCATAGACCAAACCATACATACTATCTAGCATATGTGAGAGGGAGTAGAAAATTGTATAATATCATACGACAGGTATTCTTTAACCGTACCTTGTCCAGAATATCCAAAATAAAAGAAATTTTGCAAGGGCCAAAGTTTAGGATGTTTCATTCTTCCCCATTTAGTATCATTCATCCATGAATGACTAGTTAATGTAAGCACAAGCACATGACAACATATTAACACACATCAAACTTCCCTCTAACAAAATTAAAAGACAAAGACATAAATCAAGATGAGGAGATCCTCATATACCCCAAGCACAATTTACACCTCAACACCACCAACCCGACCTCTAACTAAGTTAGAAAACAAAGATGCAAGGAAAACCAAACCTTTTTTCAACCAAGTTACAAAACAAAGATATGACCAAGTACACATACCTTAAGCATGAATTTTTGGAATAAAGAACCAACACGGATACTTAGACTCCATGTCCTCTTTTGCATCCCAAAAGGCTTTCTTGGACTTTTGGTTCCACCATAGAACCTTTACCAAAGCCATACCTTACCCCAACACAAATACATGGAATACTGAATAAATAGAAATCATGTTAGAGAGCAAGTCCAATTCACCTTACAATTCCCCAAAGACACATTACCAATAGAGCTCGAATCTAGATTAACACCACTTCTATGTTCAAGCCTATCCAGATCTAAGAGAAGTTAACTTAGGCCATGGGAATCTATCCCTTGAATCCACCCATAACGCTATTAAGATTCCACTAAGATTTTAAGTAACCAATACAATAATTGGTATATCTATCAACCACAACATTCAAGCCAAACTCTTTATTCTAGTGGTACTGCGTATGCTTCCAAGGATTTAGTAACCTCTATGATTTTCACCAAGATTTTTCACTACCTACTCTCCTCCTAACCATTCCTCATGACAACTTTCCCTTTTTTCTTCTCCATAACCTTAGTTCTAGCAGTCACCCCAGAATCCCCCCCACTTAGGACTTATACTCTACCTTATTTCCAAACAACACCTTGTATCTAAAGTCACTGCCACCCTAACATAAAAAGCTTTATTAAGGAACTAAAGTACAAGAATCACTCATGCTACTGAAGGAGAAACCTCTAAGTATGACACAGTACAATAGGAACAAGTACTTCATAGCAATCACCTAGGTCATAAATGAAGAATAATCTTGACAAAACCATACCATAGTAGAAATCCTTAGAACTGGACATCGAAAGACATATGACCGCCTATATCATAGGTAATGCAACATAAGGTCAAGATTCATATCCAGGGAACAAGGAAAATACAGAATATGAACCTTAGGTATAAGTTCTATCATAATGTGTGCAACACTAATAGAGTGTTCTCTTAACCGAGATAGGAAAGAATTGCTAGAATATGCACCCCAACCTTTCTTAGAAGTCCATCACTAGAAGAAGATTTAAGATTAATCCTCGACATTCACCTTCTATACCTATAAGCACAACACACCACTTTAAAGGGTTTCTCCAAGGATGATCACTAGGGACTCTTAGTTCACCTATACCTAAATCCTCATCTATCCAAATGCTACCTAGAGTCTAGATTAGTCATACAAACACCATACTCTAACACTTTTAGTGATTGATCCCCCCAATCCACCAATTTAACTTGAACCCACGGCCCATATGTCACTACTTTCCCACTATTGTATTCCTCATGCCATCAACCTCACCCCTTTTGCACACCTCATCCAACTTACCAATTTATCTCCATGATTCTTATATTGCTATCCTCGAGGTAATATTCTTCCTTTATTAGCATCAATATCTAAGATTCACACATAGTGTCTATCAACCACCTTGCACTGCTAATAAAGCACTCCATATAGAATATGTAGATGTGATCCACCCTATAAAGAGTCACTCCAAAATCCTATTTACCCACCAACAACCAATTCATTCTAGGGGAAACCATTCTTATTATACAAGAAAGAACGAAAACAACCCAAAGGGAAACACTAGGACAAATAAAACCTTTACCTAAGGAATCCTTTAATTGCTCCTTAAGATCCTTTAACCATATTCAGAGCCATTCTATAATGAAAGAATTGTAATTGGACAAGTATTTGAAACAAGATTAATCCACAAATTAATCTCCCCATAGAAAGGACACCATGAGGGCCATCAAAAATACCTTAGAAAGTTCACTCACCACCAAAACCAAATGCAAAGAAGGACCTTTGAGTTAGAATCTTTAACTTGGACCAGATAATAATAGAGACACCCCTTTAGAGAATAATCTCTGAGCTCTAAAATATTATATAACCTTTCCCTTAAGAGCTAGGGAACCATCCTCCCACCTAACAACACACTTGTTGGGGATTTTAAAGACAACCTTACAATTTTGACATTCTAATATTGTATAGCACGAGTGTAACGAATCCATCCCCCTTAAAGGGCATTGAGATCCATCACATCGGATTAAAGCAAATCCACCAGTGTTTTCTTACCACTAATAGATATCACACACCCCTATAGACTCTTTGATAGTGTAACGAATCCATCCCCCTAGAAGGGCATCAAAATCCATCACATCCAGTTAAAGCAATTCCACCAGTGTTTCCTTACCACCAATAAATACCACACACCCCTATAGACTCTTTGGCAATGAAAAAATTACCTATCAAGGTAGAAATAGAAAAAGGGGCTAAAATATACTACAGACCGAAACTCAAAATATACAACCATAAATAGGGTCACATAAGAGGGGTAGACCAAGTAAGAATACATATAATGGTAAAAGGTTTTTCAACATACCAGTGTCAACATCAAAAGATACCTCAGACTCTTGAGGGATAGTAAGGTCATGGGACAATCCCAACCAGTGCCGGGGCCAAAAGTAACACCCCTCGATGCAAGAGCTAGAGAAGTGGTAATGGATATTCTATTTGCCCAAGAAGCAATCCTTATAGGACACTCTCATTGTATGTGACCTAATTGACTATAACTAAAATAATAATTCCTCTCTTCTTTGCAATAACCATGATACGACCGACCACAAAACTAACAAGAAAGATAGGACGGTGAGGATTGGGTCCTACTGGCAGAGATTGGGCACTTTGTACCCTAGAAGCATTACCATTATGGAAATGTCTATCTCCCAATAACTTTGGGTAGGGATCTCTCGCCATAGAATATGTGTTAGGACCCTCCCAACTATTCTTCTTAGACCACTTACCATCATATTATTGTTTTTTTTTTCTTACAAAACTGAGACCTCTAACCCTTTCTATTTCCCAATGTTGACTTATTTCGCCTGCACCAATAGAACCAAACTGGCATGATAGTGTTTTCCTTATCTGGGTCAATAGATGAATAGAATGTCAAATCTCAGCATTGGTAACCTCTCTTGAGCTAACTGATCATGAATTCCACTTTTTGGAGTTGGGTCAATAGAGATCGATGGAACTTTATGGGAAAAATTAGAAACTATGACCCTTGATTGAGTCTGTGCCCTATTAATTAGACTAGATCCATCCATATTGTCCTAGAGTAGGACAGGTGAGTTTCAATAAAATTTATATCATTGGGAGGGCATGATTTGAAAAGTGAACCAAAAAAGATTTAGGGAAGAGTTCAAGACCTCAAACTCCATAGCCCTAAAATAGAATGATGAGAAAGTGAAACATTCCTAGATGTCTCATATCCTCCTAATTGTAAGTATAGTGCACAACACATCCATAAGCAATACTCTACTCGATATGGCTTTATGGACACCCCATGACACCAATACCTAGGATCTGATACCAACTCAACACGATCTGAATTGGGTACATAACATAAAGGGCATCTTAAGTTTAACTGGGATCGGAGACCACCCTCAACACCTAATCCAACCAACCAATATATATCCTGATTTGGATGAATTCTGAGCATATAACAAGATAATATATTTGGAGATAGAAGGACTTTAGGATAGGTAGACTTACTAGACCAGCCCAACCAAGCCAATCTATCCCATAACAAACCAACAAAACCAAAATGATAATCCAATGTATATATGTATAAATATATGATAACCATTCCATACCCAAGTCCACAGATGTCCATACAAATCCTCTAAACCAAACCAAAGAGTATCTATTCAGGACATGCCCCCGACCATGGCCCAACACCAAGGTCTATAAAAAGACAAAATTATGTAAACTAATCCATGAAATAAAATGGATACCTTCCAAAATATGAAAGCTCACCACTTCAATTCAACACTAACTATTCTCAATTCTAATCAATGAGTAGGAGGAGTAGTATGGCTAGTTTCTGCACCATGTATGGAAACAACTGCCTGGAGATGGGTTAGTGGGTGAACGCTAGCAAGTAATCAAGATAAAGATAAAATAACACCAACCTTTAAAACCAAGCAGACCAAGAAAACAACTATATGCATACATTTTTATACATTTATATGTATAATCCATGGCGGGAAAGAGAACCGAGTTTAGCATGCCTTTAAAACTATTAACCTGGGTATGTGTAACTTAACCATCCTAGAACTACCCAGGGGCTATATGGGTCCAATATAACCTTTTGAATGGGCCCCGTTGCATGTAGCCGCATGAATCGGAGATACCATAGGAGTAGGGGATTCCTATGTACCTTTTTCTTTCCATGATACATATATACGAGTATACTTAGGGGATTTTCGTGTACCTTATAAGTATAATATGAGGTCTTCATGACCTATCCTCATGTCAACAAACATGAGTTTCCAGTTTTGTCTTTTGGACTTACACCTTCACGATTAGATATCATACCCCACTATTATTTCCCAATTAAAAATCATTACCACTAAACCAAACCACCAATTCCATTTGTTATTAACCAAGGCTATCATTAGTTGTATCATCATACTAATTATAACTTTCAAGAAATGTCTTTAGCCAACCTTTAGGGATTCCCATATACCCCATGGGTTACATTATTATGTTTGCTTAGGGGATTCCTATGTACTCTGTATGTACATCATTATTAGGCTTACTTGGGGGATTCTCGTATACCCAACAAGCCATTCATCATTGAAACTAATTTCATTAATTTATTCACTTAGGGGATTCCTATGAACCCTGCAAGGTTTTCAATTAAGCTATAACCATGACCACCAACACCTTACCATTTAACTATTCAAAACCATTCATATTGTTCTAAACTATTCAAACTATTTAAAAACCACCCAAACCAATTTAGGGTTCCATAACCAAATCATACCATGCAATAGTGTTTATAAAAGTTAATCAATATAGTAAAAATATTCTCATAGGTATTTTATCAAACATGTTGAGGGCATACCTTAACCAAGACCAAAACCAAAGCAGAAACAATCAGGCTTAGCGTTACCCATGACCCATTTGTTAAACCATGACCAATAAACACCCATATGTGCAAACTATCACCAAAAACATAAGCATGTTTATTAGTATTCAGACATAAATATATATGTCTTGATTAATATGCATGTTTATTAGTCTTCAGACATAATTTATGGTTGATTATTTTTGGAATGTCATTGCTTGTATGATTAATCTTATAACTGTGAATCCTATCTTAAAATAATTTGTGATAATGGTGTACACTTGCTATATTTTGTGTACTTGTTGTACAATCTTGAGAGATAACTGATATGAGAACATACTGAGACATGTTAAAGTGTTTGAAAATATACATTATATTCTATTTGTCGAGTCTCTTAAATTTGACGTGAGCTTACAAATAAGTGGAAATAATCTAGAGGGTACCATGCTATCAGGAAACACGAGCCTTAGTTTGTCCACTACAGATCATGGCTAGTTGGAAAAAAAATTCCCTTTGGTATATTTGTAATTTTTTTGATATCTAACTAATACAAAGTGAGATTATTAAGATATATAAACTATAAAAATTTAAGATCACTATGGATCTGAATCTATTTTAGTTATATGTTTACTTATACTTGTAGGGTTTCAAAATGACTTGATATATATGACTTAATGTAACAATCCATATCGGGTACCCAAAATGCTACACGGTGCTCATGACCCCGAAGGACCACAAGCTAACCCATGAATGATATCTGTACTAGTATACTATATAATTCACTATATAATTATGGAACATGAACTGAAAGGCCATAAGGTTCAAAACTGATAAACATAACTGATAAAATATAACATTTGGGTAGGGTATGAAATACACAAAATAACTAAAATAAACTACCTGAACGTGATAGTTAGAAAAGCCTCTATTTGACTGAACTGTCTGATTTAGGAGTTGATGGGATATATCCCCAACTAACTCCAACTACTAAAATAACTAAGTATTGAAATAATGAAAAGATCAAATCATAACATCCTCAAAGGATGAAGACTCACAACTGATTGACTACTGATACTCTGGAGCTCATGTCTCTGAACCTATGATATAAGACACTATAATGCAAATGCATCAATACTTTGAATATATTAGTATCCATGCGAGGTAGGCTGAATGCATGGGGTTTATGTGCATGAACAATAATAATAGCAGACTGACTATCATGAGCATGAGAATACATGTATGAGACATAATAACTAACACAAATACCATGATATTATGATTACTGAATATGAATACTAATAATGTGACATACTGATAACTAATATAACTGATAACATGAGTGACTGTATCTGACAGTCCTGAATCTGGTAGAACTAGTTAAGTTTCATACTATATTTGACAGTCCTAAAATTTAAAGAACTATTAGTGTTCTAATACTGAGACTGATTGACTGTGTCTGATAGTGTTGATTTTGTAACATAAAACTATGGGAAGTAGCTATCTAACCGACATGCCCCTAATATGCCATTATGGCTGAGTTGGGGTCTAATCTGCAACCCTAATTAGAAGGGTATCAATACTGCTCCACTGGTAAGGACAAGCAGTGGGTGACCCTTATCTGATAGTAACCCCAAAAGAGAATGGTGGGGCCCTTATCTGACAGTGCTTATCGACCTTATCAACCCTCATTGTACATTGTTGATGTCTCAACCAATGCTAGCTACATAGTTCTGGAACACAAGGATGACTTTTAAGAATCACAGCCTCATTTGATAATGTGTGTTCCCATCCTTGGGTTTACTCAGTGGTAATTCCTACTCCCATATGAATATACTCCGAACATGATTTAATGAACTGAATATGGGCTAAGTTAATGAATTCCATTGACTGATGAAATACTACTGATGTCTGATAACTGACTGAGTTTATGAGATCAGGGAGATTTCCTAAGTCATAAGACTGTTTGAAATTAAAGGATTCATAGCTTGACTGAGAGTATCATAAAAACATGACATCGCTCTAGGCACACAACTAATGTTTTGGGTTAGAGTACCCCCATGACTTGATAAAACGAAACTAATCAAGCATAACCTACTTGAACATATAACTAATATCATAATCCATAATACATTTATAGAAGCATTTTAGCAAAACATGTGATAGGCATAACTTGTACATACCTGGGGATTTCATGGTATTATGCTAGTTAGGTACTTTTCCTTCATCTAGGCATTTAATCAAACATGTTATAGACATGGTACATGTAAAAATCATTGTACAATAATTAAAAATCATGGTTCAATTCTAATTTCACCATTCAAGGGTTTAGCAAAGGTTTGCATGAATCTATATCTATAATAATTTAACCTACATAGAATTATCACCCAACATGGATTAGAATTTAATTTTTTAACTATCTATATGAACAAGAGCAGCCCAATCATGAAATTCATAAGAAAATCCATAAACTTGAATTTAGAAAAAGGATTCTTGGTCTTCATGGATGAAAGAAGTCCATAAATGAACACTATGCATACCTTAGGTCATAAATACATGAAGATTGACGGAGAAAGTTCTTGATTCTGAATCTTCTATGAAAAGACCTAGGTTGTTCTTGAGAGGTTTTTGAGAGAAGAGAGTGTATTTTGGGTGAAAAATGGCTGAATCAGGTGTTAAAGGGCTTAAATAGGGGTGGAAAATTGACCCATTTAACCCTGGATACATCTTGTAATTTCAATAAAAATTTTCGAAATAGACCCCTGGCGTGATGCGGCGCTATCGAGCTGTGTCACTAAAAATTGACAATTAGGAAACTACAAGATAGCGCTATGCGGACCCATCACGTTGCCCCTTCTTTTGCGACCTAGAACTTTGGTGCAACGTGGAGGAAATCACACTAAGACACTGGAAAAAGGAAAATTACCATTTTAGATTGCGGCGTGGTACGCCACTGACCAATATGGCGTTGTTTTACGATGGGAACTTGAAATAGTCATAACTTCTTACCCTGTTATTGGATTTAGCAGAATTTTATATCGATGGAAAGCTTATTGAATTCCCCACATTACAAAAAGTGAAAATCTTAAAAATACCACGTGTACAAAAGTGGATTCATCTTTTAAAGAAAGATCCTAATATTTTTAGATAATTTTAAGCTAGGAAAAGGTACGGGGTATTACAGTTAATAATTTATGTCTTTTCTTGTTTTTTAGGTTTAACGACATATTTTCATTTCATACCCCAAAATATAAAAATTTACAATGTTAAAAAGATGTAGACCATCTATTTCTCAATTCTAGAAGCATACATAAACATTCCTAGTTTAATTTTAATCTAGATGTAGAATAATAGACCAAAAAACAAAGATAAGCAAGCAAGTGTAACCAAAATGTTCCACTTTGTATTCAGAATACCACTTATATAGCTTGTGTCATGGGATTTCACTAAGATTACTAAGAGCAACTGTCCATTTATGCATTGACTTACCTCTGAGGTGTATATGGATTGTTATTTACCTCTATAACTTGTTCTATTGAAATGTACCCTCCTGGAATCTGAGTATATTCCTTTCTCTACAGATAGTAGTAACTAAATAGAAAAAGTACAACATATAACTATACCCAAACCAAACCCACCTCTAGTCGTACTATTTTCCCAAGGTAGCTCTTTATACAAGCAACCAATTGATCTTTGGATTCCCAATAAATCTAGCATTTCAGCCATAGTGTATTTGTCATAGGACACTTAAAGTATGAATGATTAAGGACTCCAAAGTCGTATTATAGAAGATAAATTCCAAAGCAACACAAATACCAGACATCTATAGTCTATTTACTGTATCAAGTGTTTTCCTCACTTCTAACCATAATGAGAATTTCTCTTTGGTTGTTAACAAGGACATGTATGTTTAGTGACTATGCACCCTTTGTATTATTGGTACTATTGTGTCTAGAAATTAGGGGATTTATTTGGCTTATATAATCACCTAATTATGTATGGATGTACTTATCTACTTGCTTACTTAATGTAAAAGATATACTTGCTACCATTTTGAGTCAGTCTACGATTTGTACTAGTACATAGTGTTTGTACCGAAACTACTCTTATTCTTTTTTTCTTTAATAAATATGTTTTAAAGGATTTGACGTAACCTCACATTTGGCATTTTAAGTTGATAGGTTCCAGAATAAGCTACCCCATTCAGCCACAGTCCTTCATAGTTAAATTGTCTTTTATTTATACAATAATATTATATTAGTGACTTTTGGACTATTCTTAGACATTATTGATAGTGTCCTTCATGTGATGAATTTCATATTTTGGAGATGTAATAGTAGACTTCTACATATTTTAATTAAAGTATAATTATTAATATTTTATTATTGTATTATGTTGAATGGTTTTATTAAGGCTTGGTCCAGATGATTCTCCCTACAAAGGGTTAATTAGAGTGTTGCTCATGGCTATTTGGGTCATGACAAACTTGGTAAAAGAGCATTATGTTTGTCCATATCATTGTACATAGACATGTCTAGTGAAGTCTTGTAGAATAATAAGGACGTTTTTGTACTTTTATTTAAGAGGCTACAAGATGTTAGGAATCTCTATTAGTTTCTTGTTTGATGATATTACTCGAGTCCAATTAGTATCTGGTGACCAAAATTTGTATCTAACTTTATTTTATTCTTTTGTCTCACTGGTAGTGAGGACACATGGAGTAGAGGTAAGAGTAAAGGCATCCAAAATAGTTACTGGGTTGTAACTCAGCGTAGAGGATGTGTGAGAGAAGAGTTTATGGACCAATGATAAAGATCAATTCCAACAAGGGGCAAGTCTCGAGCTATCAGATAAAATTATGATGTGTTAGAGTCCTCTCGCCCTTTATAGGGTATCACTCATATAACAATGAAGGAAGTAGTGTCACCAAACTGGGCTGATGTTGCATCTGCTTTGGCTACCTAAGATATGAATACAATCTTGTCATTGTTTTGAGTTTTTGGCAAGGATAGGGGTGGAACCCACGACTTCTATAGGTCAGCATCTAGGATTTTAATATATTGGTTTAGTTTCCCATAGATTGTGAGGCTTTTGAGATAGGGATCTTTCTAAGGTTGGTGGCAGGGTTGGTTATGACTGCTGATGAACACAATTTATTTTAGAGGTTCTCTAAGATAACACCTCTAATTTTTATTGTTTTGAGGCAGAGAATGCCTGCAAGTTTATCATTGATTATCATGATATTCTTTGTAAGATGAGAAAAGTTTAGTAGTATGGGGTGTATTTCATTATTTTTCAATGGCATGGGATTGCAAAGTTATGACAAAGAGCTTTTATAGATTGTAGGTGAATTCGACTGCCTCTATTGACATAAGAACAATGTTACTTCATCTTTATGGGGAAGTATATTCCTTGTACTTTGTGAGATAAGAGCTGCGATGAACTGACTATTATTAATTAGGGAAATTCTTCTATTATGGCATATGAGACTCGATTTGACTTATTTTATAGGTATTCTTTCTAGTTGTTGTACATAGATGTAATACCCCAAAAATTTAAACCAATGTTAGTGCCATGATTCAAGCTCATGTATAGTAAATTATAGATCTTTGGTAGTTTAAGAGTGAGTTCGAGGTATATAAGGCCTCAAAAAATGCCCAGCAATTAGACGAATCAAAATATTCCCTATCGATTGAGTTTTCGAGAAGAATATTGCTTTAGATAAATTTAAATGATTAAGTCTTTTTCTATACTGGTAATTTTCCAGCTTTAGACACTCCAAATGATCGGAAATTGAATTAGCTTTCCAACGATACCAATTTCTTATAAATCCAATACTTGAGTGAGAAGTTAAGGAAATTTTAGTGCAAAGCAGTAGCCCAATGCAATAAGGCCGCATTGCGGTGATGGCCAAAATCATGTTCATCCTTTTCCAGTGTGTCACCATAATTTCCACATCATTGCACCAAGGGTCCATTTTGAAATTGTTCTATTCCAGTGGGGCATCGAGATTGACACCACATCGCGCCAAGCATCCAGTTGGGGATCGTCCATTTCCAGAGGTGCAATGCGATAGTACCGCATCACGCCATTGCGCAAAATGGGAATTGTCAATTTTCTAGTGGCGCAACACAATATCACCATGTCACGTCAAAGGCCAAAGTAAGATTTTCCAGTTTCATGATTTAAATTCCAGGGACCATTTGTTTTTTTCCCAAGGCCCTAAACTCATCCAAAATAGAAAATTAAATCCTTAAAAGGAATTATATGCACCATTACTCACAAATCCTCTTCAAGCAATTAATCTACTTTCAAGAACAAAAACCCTAGCCTTCAAAGTTCAAGATCAAAACTAAAGGATTCACCATCAATTATCACAAATTCATCACCCTAGGTATGTTAAGTGTTCATCTATGGGTTCCTTTCAACCACGGAGACCAAGTATCCAATTTTAAATTAAAAGTTGTGATCTTTACAAGTTATTATGATTTTAAATTATTATTTTAACCATGAATTGTAATTCTATACCATGTTTACATGAAATTACGGTTGTTTATCAAACCCCACATGTTTTAATGTTGTTGTTCACTAATTTAAATTATACATAGCAATGTTGATGTTAAAATCATGCTATTTCTACAATCTTAAACTATTCTTGTACTTAGCTTGAACTATGAACATCAAGTGTTTGATGAAATGCCTACAAGAATGAATTTTGTATAATGCTTTCATATTATCTCCCCAATGTTTTAGCACTATTTAGCTATCATTTATCTCGAGAATTGGGGGTTATGAATACCCAACAACATAGTTGTTTACTTTGTCTTAGTATCTTCATAATAGTTTCAGATTAATCATGAGTGCCATTAGTTTAGTTAATTATCATAAAAAGTTAAACTTAGAATCGTTAAGTATTTTGAGTCAGTTAAGCTAGGAGTAGGATTTAGCATCGAGCGAACCCAGGGATGGGGGCTCACCTTCCTGTTGAGGGTGTGACCTTTAGTAGTAGTCCTCGTATTCCTAAACTACGTAGCCAGTATAGGTTGAGATTTTAACTTTCCAGTTAAGGGTTGATCTCATATGGGTACCTACCAGTTGAGGGTAACCCTTAGTCCTTCGAACAACAATTTAGTGGATCCATATAGCCAGTATTAGTACCCATGGCACAGTACTGACACCCTTCAAACTGGGGTCACAGGTCAAATTGCTTATTAGGGCATGTCGGTTAGATGATAGCTCCCACAGTTTCAGTATAGTAATCCTCTCAGTAAATTAGTTTAAGTTTTTCTTGACCATAGCATACAGATATCAGTCATTCAGTTATCAGATTTCAATATTTTATTTTATAGTTTATTCTTGTTCATGCATTCTCAATATTTATAGATATCATGTATTCTATTCAGTACTTTATGCTATACACTCAGTCAGTTATTACTCCTATACATGAAACCATACATATCAGCCTACCTCATTTAGCATACCAATACATTTAAAGTACAGATCACATACTCTTTTCTTGTGCTATGATATATCATATCATAGGTTCGAATGTTCAGTTCTCAAAGTGTGTATAGACTTTTCAGATTATTAGCCGTAGTAGTGGTGAGTCCTTATATTTCAAGGACAGACTATATTTATTTTCATGCTTTCAGTTTAGTAGCTAGTTGGAGTTAGTTGGGGCCTATCCCATTAACTCATATTCAGTTAGTTTAATAGGGTTTCAGACATTTCAGACAAATAGTCAGCTTTGTTATTTTTTATTAGTTTCAGACAGTTGTTTTTAGATTTATGATCCAGTATTGTTTTCAGTTGCTAAAACCTTATGGCTTATCAGTTGTTCTTTCACATGTATTATTATAATATGCACTACTCACAGCAGGTACCATCTCATGGGTTAGCTTGTGCTCTTTCAATATTGTAAACACCATATGGCACCTAGGGTGTACTCTCAGGCCATTATAATAGAGAAAGAAGGGATTTTCAATTTGTTATGGCACTAAATATGGGACTTCAACTATTATCTCTTCAAATAGAGTCTTCTAGTATATTTTTAGTAAGTTTCAGTTTATGTTAGGAAGTCAAAAGGAGTACATGAAGTCTTATAATAAAAAGGCTCAAAAAAGTGGTAACTACAGTGTCTCTTTCTTTACATTTTGAGTTCTGAGGGGTATTTTAGGCCCTCATTTAGTCAAATATGTAGGTATCATTTGGAGGTTTGTTACTGTCCATCCTATCTTTTTTATATCATAGTGGGTATATCATTCATTTCTTTTACTTTAGCTCAAAGGCGCTCTTTGGATAGGGAATTTTATGAGTGTGATGTGGCTTTCCATATTTGGAGATAGTGCCCTAGATTTTTATAGGATAGTTAGTTATCTTAGTAGTAGGATCCCCAAGAACCAGCTCTAGTAGGAAGATGAGGTAGTTCACATGGTAGAGATCATCTTTAGGATGGACACGATGGCCAAGAAGCAAGTAGAGGTGACACCTAGCCTAACCTAAGTGATGGATATATTGTGACGAGTGGTCCTCATCCTAATATGGGCATATATATGTAGTAGAATGAGCATATTTTTATGATTTTACCAGTAGACCTAAGAAAGAGGCATTTGATGCAGTGATCATAAGCGTTATTCTAGTCTATGACTGAATGGTTATAGCCTTATTCGATCTCGGTTCTACTTTTTCTTATGTGTCTACCTCTTTTTATGTGGGGTTGGATATGGTGTGTTGTTTTCTTGATATTTGTGTATTTTACCACTCTTGTTGATGATTTTATGATTTTAGATAGAGTCTATTATTCTTATCCTATTACATTTTTTGGGGTATGAAACCCAAGTATACTTAGTGATTCTTGACTTGGTTAACTTTGATATCATTTTAGAGATGTTTTAAATATCTCTGTAGCATTCAAATATTTGACTAACATGCTAACATATTGCCTGCATCAATACAGAGTATGTTTAGGCTTGAGTATAAGGTGATTTTAGTCCTATTCCTAAATATATAATGTCTTATAGTTATGTTGAGAAGCTAATAGAGACATCTGTTTGTGATTTTGTATCTTTGAGACACTAGTGTAGAGGTTCCACTTGTTAGACTAGTTCTTGTGGTCAATAATTTCTTAGGGATATGTCCCCTAAATTTATCTGACATGCCACCAGATTGTGATATAGACTTTTGTACTAATTTAGAGACAGTTATTCATCCTATTTCTATTTGTTTCAATAGGATGGCATCTATTGAGTTAATGGAATTGAATTGTAAGACCTGTATAGTAATGGATTCATTCATTCGAGTGTATTTTTATGGTGTTCTCTTATGTTTTTTATTGAAGAATAAAGATGGTAGTACATATATTCATTAACTATCATCATCGGAACAAGGTCACTATCCATAATAATTATCCTCTTCGTCACATAGATTACTTATAGATTACTTATTTGGTCATCCAGGTTCAATAGTTTTCTCAAAGATTGTCATGAGGTCTGGATATCATCAACTGCAGGTTCAGGTAGACAATATTCCTTGGGCTTATTTTCAAAGCAGATATAGGCATTATGTGTTTTTTCGAATGTCTTTTTTACTTCCTAGTTCCTCTACAACTTTTATGAGTTTGATAAATAGAGTTTTATGCCATATCTAGATCCTTTTAGTAATATTTTATGGAATATATCTTTGTGTATTTGAAGAGTAAGGAAGAACATGAGAACCATTTGATGATTATGTTAAGTCTGTTGAAGGAGAAACAATTGTATGCTAAATTCTATGTCTGAGTTTCGGTTATCTTCGGTGTCCTTTATGGCGCATGTTGCTTAAAATAAGGTAATTAGGTTTGATCCACAAAAAATAAAGGCAATTAAAAGATAGGCTAGGCCTTATTTAGTGACTAAGATTTGCGACTTTTTTAGGTTGGCTAGCTACTTATGAAGGGGTTTGCCTCTATTACTTCCCACCTACCTCATTTGACTCAAAAATATACGCTAGTTTTGTGGTTTGTTGTGTATAAGGAGAGGTTCCAAAATATTAATACTTTGTTTATGATAATTTCCATTTTTGCATTGCTTGTGAAGGTTACGGATTTTGTCACTTATTGTTATTCTTCACATTCTTGTTTGGACTCTGTTTTGACCTAAAATAAGAAAGACAATACATATGTTTCTGGGCAGTTGAAGGTGCATAAAAGAGCTACCTTAAGCACAACTAGAGTTGGCATTGGTTGTGTTTTCTTTTATGATTTAGAGGCACTATCTTTATGGTACCAATTATGATTTATTTGTTGATAACCGTAGCCTACAACATATGTTTAGATAGATAGATTTAAACTTTAGGCAGTGTAGGTAGATAGAGCAGCTCAAGCATTATGATGTTAATATTTTATATCATAAAGGTAATGCTAATATTATAGCTGATGTTTTGAGTAGGAAGACTAAAAATATGGCTAACTTAGCATGTATGGAGTCAATAAGATGTCTATTGGCTAGAGTGGTTCAGACTCTAACTTATTATGAGGCTTTAGATGTCTAAAAAAAGGTGTATTAGCATGTGTATAAACAAGGTCTTCATTGCTAGAGCAAATCGAGACCAAAAATTTGAGGATGTTAAGTTAAGCGATATTCATTATAAGATATTAAAGGGGAAGCCAAGGATTCCATTATTGATAACAAGTGGTATTTGAGGATTAAAAGGGTATGTATGTGTTCACGTATTGATGATTTGATTCAGACTATCCTTGGAAAAACTCCTATTTCAAGGTACTCTATTCATACATGTGTGACAAAGATGTATCATGATCAAAGATAGGATTATTGGTAGATAGCATGAAGTGTTATATTATGGATTTTATTACCTAGTGTCAAATTGTCATTACGTAAAGTATAAGCACTAGAGACCTAGAGAGTCACTCCAGAGAATGACCATTCCTGAAAAAATGTGGGATTGTAACACCCCGGAATTGCCCCCTGGATGCCATACGGTGCTTAAGACTACAAATAGTTCCAAGCTAACCTGTGATATCTATTCAGATTGAAACTCACATGAAAAGTGAACGAACATGCATTGAAACTGAAGGTAACAAGTCCATATCGTAATATAAATCTTTAAATTTGGTAACCTTAAGCAACTTCTTGAACTTAAAATATACACAGTCTAACAAACCTCTACTACTAACTAGAGAGCTACTGGGACAGGCCCCAGATGACCCAAACCTAAATGGAAATCAAAGATCGAGAATAACTTTCAATACTGAATAAGAGTCTGATAAATTGGGTCCTCATAATATAAGGACTCACCAAAAGTCGGGATGCAGGTGATGATGTCTATAGTCAATCGTGTTGTTCGAAACAAGTACTCAAACCTACATTATGAGACAATGTAGCACATAGACATATATGTGGGTTAGTACTTCTGATATGTACTGAGTATGTGGGGGTGAATGCATAAGTAAAACAATAACTAAATTTTATATATATATATATATATATACATACATATATATATATATATATATATATATATACTTTCAGATAATGTATGCTAATTGTAAATGGCTCACCTAGGACTTAAGTAAAAATAAAGACTACGAAATGATAAAAAATGACTAATGAAGAATATGAATGAGCTTAGTGAGCCATAACACTTAGTTTCTAAAATCTTTAATTTTAATATTTCTTATAGGAAATTCTTCTAACCGACAGAAACCATATGAGCTACCATGGAGTCCAATATTTTACTCACATTGGGGAGAGCTGTTCTACCCTTGCCATTGGAATAGAACCTTAACTTAAGTGATCACTATACTTCATCCATATTAGGAAAAAGTTTAACTTATGGTGGCTTGTAGTTTCAAGGAATTTTGGATACACTCATCCTCATTTCCTCCGTGGTGCTAAATACTACTCCCAAAATATATGTATGCTTATACTTAAGAAATCCACCTTAAAATAGCATAAGGGTTTATAGAATGAAAACCAGTTATACTGCTGAACTTTTAATATAACTTCGTACGACTCATACCATGCTTTGACGAATTATAGGGTTAACTCATATCTACAACAGACGTCAACTACTCCATACTGCTATAGCTATGACCTACTGTATACAACTCATAGGTTGTATGTATAATTTAAGAAAATGAGTCGTATATTGCATAGTGGCTTTTAGACATAGGGTATTATAATATCTCCCCCTTGGAGACATACTTCCTCGAATATGATTCAGCTAGGATTTGGATTTGGAAAAGAATCAACACCTCTACATTGGACTTACAACTAAACTTTATATCTATCACAAGGATCCAATTTCTCACAATATAAGATACTAAAGAATACTTTAACAGACATAAAAAGAAAGATTTTTAGCTGAAAATAGTATTAACTTCGGTATGTACTGAGTTGGAAGAAAAGTGGTGAGAATATTTAGTCATCATGTCTGCTTCGCCAACCAAAATGACCCGTTTAACCAATTGGTTTCTCCAAAGAACCTTTACCGACACAGCCTCTTTATTCCTTAGCTTTTGAACCTGCATATCAAGTATCTCCATAGGAATCTCCTCAAAAGACAAGTTATCTTTGACTCTAATACTCTCTAGGTGAACTATTAAGGATGGATTTCCAATGCACTTATTAAGCATTGAAACATAGAACTGGGTGAACCCCAGCTAACTCTGATAGAAGGTTTAATTCGTAAGCAACCTCTCGTACCCGCTTCAATATCGCATATGGACTAAAAAATTAGGGACTCATTCTCCCTTTCTTTCTAAGTCACATTATTACCTTCACCATTTACACTTTCAAGAATACCCAATTGCCCACTTCAAATTTGAGCTCTCTCCTTCTTATATCGTCATATGATTTCTGATGGCTATGAATAGTTTTTAATCTCTCACAAATCAAATGGACCTTTTCCATAGTTTAAAGAACAAAATATGAATTGAAAATTACTGCTTCACCAATCTCAAACCATCCTATGATTTATCTAGATCTACGCCCATACAGTGCTTCAAATGGACCTATTTGAATACTAGCATGGTAGCTATTATTGTAAGTGAACTCAATCAAAAGTAGTTGGCCATCCCAACTTTCTTTAAAGTCTAAAACACACACCCTCAGTATGTATTCTAATGTCTGAATTATGAGTTCAACCTGACCATCATTTTACAAATTAAAAGTAGTACTAAGCTTAACATTTATACCAAGGACTTTTTGTAAAGACTACCAAAATTATGAAGTGAACTAAGTCCCTTTGTCTGAGATGAGGGTTAAAGGTATCCCATGAATTCTTACTAACTTGTGAATGTACACTTTGGCATAATCTTCTATTGTGTATGAAGTGTTGAAAGGTAAAATGGGTTGATTTAGTCCTTTGATCTATTATGACCCAAACTAAATCATGTTGAGGTCTTATATGAAGCAACCCTGTAATGAAATCCATATTCTCTACTTCCCAATTCCAAGTAGGGATGCTGATCTCTTGTAGCGTACCTACCAGTCTCTGGTGTTCAACCTTAACTTACTGATAGTTGGGATACTTTCCACAAACTTGCTATGTTTCTCTTAATATCGTTCCAGCAATAGATTTTCCATAGGTCGCTATGCATCTTGGTAGTATCTAGATGAATGGAATACCTCAAGCCATAAGCCTCTACTATTATCCTTTCCCTTAACCCATCTATATTCGAAATACAAAGCCTACCTTGATATAGAAGTACACCATCTCCCCCTTGGGAGAAAACCTCGACCTTCTGTTGCAGGATTTCTCCCAATATTTGGCTAAGTATTAGATCATTTTGCTATTTTTCCTTCACTTCCAAAACTAAAGATAATTCTTAGCCATTCTGAACTACTACTCATCGATCATCAATATCGATCAAATGTACTCCTAAATAGGCTAATCTTTACACCTCATTGGCCAATATCTAATCTTCTTCCTTAACATATGACACACTATCCATAGATAGTGTACTCAGTGTGTCTACCACCATATTATCCTTAGTGGGATAATAGAGCACACTCATATAACAATTTAATAACTCCAACCACCTTCTCTAATGAAAATTCATCTCCCACAGAGAAAATACATACTGAAGACTCTTGTGGTGAGTGAAAACATCAACATGCACACCATAGAGGTATTGTGTCAAAATTTTCAAGGCAAATACCATAGCAGCTTACTCCAAGTCATGAGTTGGGTAATTCTTTTTATGATCCTTAAGTTGCTTGGAGTCATAAGCTATCACTTTCCTATTTTTCATCAACGCATAGCTTAACACAACTCTAGAAGTATCACAATACACCATAAATCCTCCTAACCCTTCCAATAAAGCTAACACTGAAGTCAAAGTCAACCTATCCTTCAACTCTTGGAAGCTCTTCTCACACTTATCCGACCATATAAACTTCACTTTCTTTGGGTCATCTTGGTCAATGGTCCAGCTATAGAGGAGAATCTTTCAACAAATATTCTATAATACCCAGTCAAACCCAAAAAGCTCCTGATACCAAATAGAGTGATGGGTCTAGGGCAGTGCTTCACTATATTAGTCTTTTAAGAATCTACATAAATATCAGCCCTGAAATGACATAACCTAAGAAAGTAATAGATTCCAACCAAAATTTATATTTACAAAACTTCGCATATAATTAACGGTTCTTGAGGGTTTGCTACTATTGTCAAATGGTCTACATACTTCTGCTCACTCCTGTAATATACCGGTATGCCATTGATAAAAATAAAGACAAACATGTTCAAGTACTACTTGAAGACCTTGTTCATCAAATGCATAAAAATTGTAAGAGTATTTGTAAATCCAAACGACATAACCACAAACTCAAAATGGTTGTACCTTATTTGGAAAGTTATTTTTGGAATGTCATGCTTCCTTACTTTCAACTGATGGTATCCTGACCTAAGGTTAATCTTGTAAAACCACCAGGCATTCTGAAGCTAATTAAATAAATCATTGATCCTAGGAATGAGATACTTGTTCTTGATAGTAACCTTGTTTGGCTGTCTATAATCTATATATATTTTGAGAGTGACATCTTTTTTTCACAAGAAAAGAACCGAAGCACCCCATAGAGAAATATTGGGTCTGATGAAACCTTTATCTAAGAGGTTCTCAAGCTGCTCCTTTAACTCATTAAGTTAGGATGAAGTCATATGATATAGAGGGATAGAGATGGGCTGAGTATCAAGAAGAAGATCAATACCGAACTTTATTTCCCTACTAGAGGTACTCCTGGTTGATCTTTAGGTAAAACCTCCAAAAACTCATTTACTACCTGGACTAATTAAACTATTGGTACTTAAGACTTTGTATCTTTGAACAAAATAAATGGTAAATAAACCCTTTGATATTAACTTTTTAGCCCTAAGATAACAATTAAAACAACCTTTTGGAAACACAAAACTATCCTCCTATTCGAAAATTGCCTCATAAGGAAACTAAAACTTCACCACACGAGTGTGAAAATCTATTGATGGATAGAATGAATGGAAACAATCCATGTCTAGAATAACATCGAAATCTACCATCTCTAACTCTATTAGGTCCGCTAGTGTGATCTTATGAAGGACAATTATAGGACACTTTCTATAGATTCGCCTAGCAATAATTGAATCACCCACTAGGGTAGAAACTGAGAACGGCATAGAGAGATTTTTAGGACCTACCCCAAAATTTAAAGAAACCAATGGAGTTACATAAGAGAAAGATTTTAGCTCCACTCTAACAACACATATATATATTAAGGTAAAAAACATTAACCATACCAGTCACAACACCTAGAGAACTCTTCTGCTTTTGAAGAAATGGAAAAGCATAAAATCATATCTGGCATTGACCACCACTAGTACTAGATGAAGTGACTGCCAAAAATTACCCCTATTACAATAGACTTTCTTGCAACGGTTCAAAAAATGTTGCAATAGACCCTCTATTGTAACTGTTACAACCGTTACAAAAAAACTTGTTCTAGGAGTTAAATTTTATAATATAACCTTTGCCATAGTTAAAGAACCATTGCAATAAAGTGTCTTATAGCAACGGTTGTACGAACCATTGCTATGGAATTATCCATAGCAACGCTTTATTGAAAAAAAAAAAGCTATTGCAACCGTATAACTATTCCCACCAAAAATTTTTTGCTAAGTCCGCCAAGAAAAACCCTTTATTCTCCAATCCGCCAAAAAAAACCTTTCATCACTTTTCATCTAGCATACTTCAATCTGCCCAAATAATTTTCAGTAAGTCCGATCCACCACTGCTCCAACCACCATACATCGATCACAATACCGTTGCTCCGACCACATTATGCCTACCATCATACCATTGCTCCAACGACCATTCTTCTTCAACTGTACCACTACTCCGACCACCGTACCTTGATTTCAATGATGCTCCAAGCACTACTATGAGTAGGAATATCTCGTCTTTTAAATTCTCAAATTCGCTCTAATTTTTCTCTGATTCTTAACTGGAATTTATATATGGTTTAATTCAATTACTAACGACAACTTAGTATCTCAGTATCAATCAATTTTAGGTATAGTTTCAATTTTCAGATTATTTTTTGGGTATTTTTGGCTCTAGGTGAGAAACAAACAAAAACGGGTATGGATCGAGAAGAAGGATCCTCCAAATCTTGTTAGTATTTTGGTACTTCTATAGGTTCTGGACTGATCTTTAAGGAAAAAATTACTATGGTTTCTTCAATGCAGAACTAAAATTGCCTACTCATTTTACATCAAGAGTTGTTGTTGCTTTTTATGTAAGTTTTATTCACGCCCCGATAACTTTATCTTTTATATAATTGTGCAGTCTTGTTCAACTTTAACACATTTTGATTAATTTTATGGGATATATTTATTACTTTCCATCAGCACATGTACCGAATAGCTCTGTAGGCTTGGACGGATAGAAAAAAGAAACAACAAATATCTTAATATCTTTTCCTCCAGTGTGATTGATTTGAAAGTGAGATTTCATAGTTCTCAATTCACACCACGCATGTCCCATAACTAGTACAATTTTGGTATTAAAATATGCAAGTTATGTATAGTTTAATATCAAAAATCAAATGTTTTATGTATTACTAATTAATCTCCACATAACTGGAAATATAATTAATTTATTGATTTTTTTTAACTGAATATTAGGACTAATGCTAGACTAATTGCTTTTCTTTTTAGTTCCATTTCCCATTGTCAAATTCAGTATGTTCCCACTCAACCTTGATGAAATACACTTTGAATTACTTAGGCATGAGAAAAGAAGGGATTATCTTTATGGAAATAAAAGTGTTCACACAGGCAGAGAAGAACATATCTACCTCTAGTTTGACCCAACACTGGATTTCCATGACTATACCATCCTTTAGAACAATCAGCACATAGTGTAAGCTACTTGATTTATACTATTCTCTCAGTTTCAGTTAGTTAGTTTGTTTGATTTTAATTTAACACGCTAACTGACTATGGGAACAGAACAATATCACTAGAGATTCATTATACTATCTGTGGTACATGACAGAGTGAGTACCTTACATGTTTTTGCTCTTTTCAAGTGACTATATCTGGTTTCCTTGGATAATATTTTTGTTACTTTCTCCAGTGTGAATATAGCAACAAATAAAGGATTTTTAAAGAACGGAAAGGACCCTTATCTCACTATTAAATCAGCTGGTCATGTCTTGCATATTTTCATCAAGGGAAAACTAGCAGGTAGCAGAAAAAATCACTCTATTCGAGACCATGACAACATGATTTTTCCTAAAAAACTATATTTTCTTAGTATGTGCATCTCCTAATTTCTATGTATTATCGAATTTTAGGTAAAAACTATATATAGGGCGTTGTATAATCCTAAACTTACACATAGTGGCAATGTAAAGCTAAGAGCTGGTATATAACTGTATATGGGGAATCAGTCTTTCAATTGGTAGGAACTGTATATGTGGCATCAGTGTTCCCATTGGTCTCTCGATTTGATTTCTACTTCCTATTTCCCCAATGCTAGTAGTAGGAACTGAACCTCTATTGTAAAGAATCATATAATTTTAATATTTTTAAAATCTATTATAGAATGTTGGCATACATTATGATACATGGAATTTAGGAGTTTGAGGTCTAGTCACATTGAGCGGTCTCAATATGCTTGGCAAAACAAAAATGGTCCTACAAGGTCCTACAAGTGTCGATGCTTGAATAAATGATGATTTTCTTGTTCATAGGTTGATCTAAAAGGCGAATCTCTAAGTTTTCACACCTTAAGTAGTAGTTCTTCTATTAAATGGGTTCAAGGTTCAGTTATGACTCAAAAACGACCCCTGACTTGGTACAAGGTATTTTTCAGGATTCTTATAATGTCAACTACTACATATAGACGTGTTTATATCGAGCTTAAGATGTTCCATAACATGTTGTAGTGTGAAAGCGCATTGTTAATAGATTAATACCTTTTCCAGGCAACATATAACCATTTGAACAAATTCATCTTCCTATGATTTCTTTTGATTGGCTACATATTCTGTTTTGATAACATCATATTGAAATGTTTAATTTTTGTTTTATCTTGATTTTTCCATGCTTAAGCAGCTTAGTGGGTTTAAGAAGGTTTTGAATTACAACAAAAGGGTTATCGAGGATGTGAACTATAGGGAGTCTGTATCCCGCGATGAGGTAAGTTTTATACATTATTCTTAAGAATCTTTGAGATATATATTTCTATGTTTTCTCACCACTCGCCGCCTTGTATTGCTTGTTATTTGATGAATCTGCAGCATAATGATGTTGTAGTTTTAGCTGTATAATTGTAATTGAGGCTTGAGTTCTTAGTATGTCTCTTTCATGTTATCTCAGGGAGAAGGATGTTGATTTTCCTTTTGGTCAAGATGTCATCACTGAGTACAAGAAAAGTAATTTGGTAGCATATGACCCTTTTTAAGTTATTCTGAATGCCCTTTTGTATTTTGTGTCGAAGATTTTGATTTGTGTGTGCTAGTACTTCATAGTGAAGTGGTTCTAGAAATGCCCCATATATGAAGTTATGGGAAATTGGATGAAATCTTTTTGACGTGTTGTTTTAATTGCTAATGTTCCTGAATGCTATGTAATAATTTTTTTATTAATTTGTTGTGTCTTCTTTGTGTATTGATTTTTTTTACATTACTTTCTTATGTGGTACATGAACTGAGAGTATTTTGGAAACAATCTCTCTACCTCCTCGAGATATAAGTTAAGTCTGTGTTACCCTTGTTTACCATAAATATACCCTTCACCATTGTAACATTCTGCAGATTGAGTAGCAATTGGTCAAGCAGTTGAGACTTTCTTTGTTGAAAGAAGATCTAGATATATGTACAACCTATACAATGTATATGTCCAATAAGTTTGTTTTGATTGTTAACTGATGCCAAACTGTCAGACTATTCATGATGTTTTCTATTAGAAAAGGTCAATGTTAATATATTGAAGGGTTTACTATTGGCCTAGCTGTAATGCCCTTCCCCACGGAAAGAACACAACCAATCGCCAATATGATCTTGAGTTAAAATACAAGTGACTAACTGTAGTGAGCCTAATTTTTAGTAACGGTTTGTTATAATTTATTTGAATCAGATATTTCTATCTCTTGACTATGTAGTAGTCCTTTGTGTGTCATTGATCATTCAAAACCAGAAGAAGTTGCTTAACACGAATAGTTTAGCTGCTTAATTTGATCAATCATAAAATATACACGGTTAGATCAAATTTGTGTAAATTGAATAGCAATGGGAAATTTAGGTGGTATTTTCCTCTGTTTAAAGATGTTTCTTAAAGTAAATTTACAACCTTGTCAGCTATATATTTCTAGCAAGTAGTGCTTGTCTTTTTTGTAGATCAATTCCCCAAAGTAAGATTATTTGTGTGATGTCTATGTTTAGCAAATCTTGATACATTAGACAAAAACTACCCAACAGTATTTCATACATATTCATAGAGTAAGAAAAGATCTACCTAGAAAATTACACACGTACCAGTTATTGAAATAAAAATTTTGCCCGCATATAAAACTTGGCAATAATATAATCTCGCACTATAGTTACATAACACTATAGATTGTTTTCCTGGTTGTTGGTCAAGTTGCTGTTCTTACCTGGGATGAGTTTACTATGATGAGAGTCAAAATAGTTAACTGCTAATTTTGATGATAGAAATTACTATAACATTTATGTTGATCTTATAGAAGTTAGAAAAAATGAACCATTGTTCTATTTTGTCACTTGTGAAGCTATGAGGTGTTTTTTTTCATAGATATCCTATAAGGGTGTTGTTATTTGTTGGTTTTATATGTTGGTGTTTATTCTCTAAGATGCTCTTTTGAAGTCTTCGTGAGTGAAGTGCTTTGTTTATTCTTTTTTCTTTTGCTTCCTTGCTCATTATGATATTATAAACAATTGTCCACCCTCTTTATTTTTTTATAGTCGTCCTTCCTATTTTCTAAATTGAAATTAAATATGTTGTCATTTAAGTACAAATTAATTAAAATTATTTATTCATTTTATAGGTATCCAAAATCATGAAGGAGATAAAGAAAGAAGTGATGAAGAAATTGACAAGATTTTGAATTGTTGATAGAGGCTTTAATATCGAACTTTTTGATTTTGAATTTTGTAAACTTATCGCCACACGAATTTGATACTAAGTGGGAAACCTAACGATCATTTGACTAACATTTTTCTTTTGGGTTTAGATTACTAGTTTGTTGAATATTTTAATTTGGATTGTTATTAATGAAAGATTTTGTTGTAATGTGTGTATATTTATTTCAATTGGTATTTGAACTATTAATGGTATTTGTAGTAGTTGGAATGGGTGGGAAAAATTAGTGCAATAGCTAATTATAATAGTTGCAATAGGTAGCAAAAAATGTTGCAAAATACCTAAAAACACCGTTGCAATAAGTGTTAAAAAGAGTTGCAATAGGTCGTTAAAAATCATTACAATATAGTCTATTGCAATGGTTCTTAACCGTTGCTATAGACGATACAAAATGTCGCAATAGGAGTTTAGGAAAACCGTTGCAATAGATCTATCTGTTGCAACGGTTGTGGTAACCATTGCAAAAACCGATCTAATAGACCTATCCCAACGCTCACATATGCAACGCCTGCCTAACCGTTGCGGTAGATCTATTACAACAGTTTTATTAACTATTGCATATATTTTTGAACCGTTGCCATAGGGCTAATTTCTAGTAGTGTGTGCATTATTAGGGAGCTAGGCAACCTTGTTGGGTTGCTAGATTAGTAGCCTGAGTTTGAGACTAAGCACCTCTACTTCCTTTCTTAGCATACGAACACTCCTTGATTCTGTGGACCATCTTATCATAACCATAGCAACCCTATTTACCTATCATACACTCACTAGGATGGGTACTGGCATACTTTGCACACGTCGGGTAACAAGGCCACTCGACCACACTTTTCTGAGACTTAGAATTTAAAGTCCTGCCCTTCTACCCTTCCCTCGTCCTGTGTGTAGGGTCACAGGCTAAAGCTGGCATAGGCACTGATGAATGACCCTGAAACTGTGAATGGCTTCTCCTTCCTAACCCTGCTTGACTCTACTCAAACTATCCAGTCCTAGCTCTCTTATTTCTCTTCTACCTTTCCTTTAACTTTTCTTCCTCAATCTGATAAGCATGAGTCATCAATCGATCAATATCCATATCCCCAATTAGCATGGCAGTCCAATACTCTTTGGCCACCAAATTAGACACCCAGTATCAAACTTACTCATACAAGCTCTAGAGTAAAATAAAAACTCTGGGTCATACTTAGCTAACTGAGTGAACTTAAGGTAGTACTCTTTCACTTCCATAGATCCCTATCTTAGATTCATGACCTCCTCTACTTTAGACTTTCTCATCTCACAAGGAAAGAACCTATCCAAAAAAATATTCTGAAACACCTACCAACTCATAGGAGTTACATTCTCACCCTTACCATCCTTCCACATAGTGACCCAGTCATATACAACATCCTTCATCCTATACAATGCTAGTTCTACACTCTCCTCTTTAGTAACATGCATGATCTGAGTAATCTTTCTCACCTTATCAATAAGGAGTTGAGGATCTTTATCCACCTTTACCATATGGAATTCGGGTTTATTCATCCTCATAAAGTCTCAAATTTGGGCTACAACTAGGTCACCATTTTGCTAAAGTGGGACTATTGCTTGTTGGTTCCCCTAAATATTGGCATTCACAACTTAAGCCAATGCTTGAAAGGTAGCCTAAAATTCAGCATGAGACACATTTTCGTTTAGAGGGTCTACATGCAAAGGTGGTTGATCATTGTTTCTGTGTATGTCATCTCAGTGAGGAGCTATATTCTTTCACATAAATGCACGAGTTAAGGCAGATAGAGACAACAATAAAAATGATAGATCATGAAAGAAATGATGATTCCTAACTCATTCTGTATCCTTTTGCACATAATTATGGCGCATTTCACATTCATGATTAAGACTCTATATAACACGGTTTTTCTGACACCCTAAGAATCTTTAAGCCTTATTCTCTGATACCAAGTTTGTACTTCACAAAAGTACCCCCTATATGACACATGGTGCTTAAGACTACAAATAGTCCCAAGCTAACCCATGATATCTATTCTGCTTGAAACTCTCATAAAAAGTGAACTGACATGTATAGAAACTAAAGGTAACAATTCCATACCATAATGTGAATCTTTAAGTTCGAAAACCTTAAGAAACTTCCTGAACTTAAAACATACACAGTCTGACAAACCTCTACTACTAACTAGAGAGGCACTGGGAGAGGCCCCAGCTAACCCGAACATAAATAGAAATCAAAGATCAAAAGTAACTTTCAATACTAATCAAGAGTCTAATAAACTAGGTTCTTGGACTATGAGGACTCACCAAAAGTTGGAATGCAGGTGATGATGCCCGTAGTCAATTGTGCTGCTGGAAACAAGCACCTAAACCAACATTATGAGACAATGTAGCACATAAACATATATATGGGTCTGTACTTCTGGAATGTACTGTGCATGTGGGGGTGAATGCATAAGTAAAACAAGAACTGAATTATATCTATGTACTTTCAGATAATGCATGCTAAGTTTAAATGGCTTCCCTTGGACTTGAGTAAAAATAAAGACTGCAAAATTATTAAAAAAAGGATAATGAAGCATATGAATGAGCTTAGCGATCCATAATACTTTCTCGAATCATGTTGTATTGCATATGAATGTAACTTTAAAAGCTTAAACTTTCTTGTAAAGTTAATTCTTCTTCTTGAATCTTGAAACTCTGACTTTCCTTATTAACACTTATAACAAAATAGTAGCCTCAACACCTACATAGAAATATTTCATCAGAATCCACATCAAAGTAATGAAATTCAAATCACAATATCAATCTTAAAGTTCAAAATAGAAATACATGAACCCTTAAGCATTTTTAGCCTTAAAATCACAAGATAGTGATTTTCTTCAATAAATGAGAGTTTGAGGGATGAACTCTAATATAAAATTGGTAAGCTCAATCTAAAAATAATGTTTTTTTGGGCACAAGGATGGAAGATAAACCTTATTTAAAAAGCCCACATACCTAGAATTACTTGACTTATGAAGAAGACTTAAACTTTGAGACTTGAGAGATGACTTGGTAAGAAAATCTAATCCTATTATTCTTAAAGATAGAAGGAGAGAAAATGTTATTAATTGACTGATATATAGAGAAAAACAATGCCTCTTTGAGGATATAGGTCCTGGGTTGGGAGTTATAAGAGGGGAAAAGACCAAAAGACCCATCCACAAAACTTACAAGGAATGAACTGACAGTCATCACGAGTACAACATATGACTCATATGGCGAGGATATGAGGACTAGTAACTTTTAAGGATGGCACTAGTAAAGATATCACACACTGGTCAATATATAAGTGGTAACTTACAACTCGTTACTTGTTTATATGACTTGAAACAACCAATCGTATATTGGATAGAAACTTAGAGAAATTATACTACTGAAATCATGACCTCACTTCATATGACTCATACCATGCTTTGATGAATTATATGGTCAATTCATATCTATAATAGACTTCAACTACTCCACACTACTCTAGGTATTACTTAATATATATGACTCTTAGGTTGTATGAATGACTTAAGGGAATGAGTCATATATTGCACAGTGGCTTTCAGACATGGGGTATTACAGGGATAGGATTTTAAGGTTTGTCTTCTAAAGACTTTAGGGAAGTATGATTCTATATGGGTGATCATTGATAGGTTGACTAAGCTAGTACACATCATTCTAGTTAAGTAAATTATAATGCAAAATATTTAAACAAAAATTACATGCACAAAATTGTTCGATTATATAGAGTTCCAGTCTTCATTATCTCCAATAGAAAGGATGTAGTTTACCTTAAGCTATAAAAATAAATTACCTATTGAGTTAAGAACTAGGTTTGATCGTAGTACAATATTTTATCCTCAGATTGATGGGCAGTCTAATCGGACGATTTAGGTTTTAGAGGACATTCTCAATACATGTGTGATAGACTTTGGTGGTCATTGGGATTAGTTCTTATAATTAGCATAGTTTGCATACAATATTTATTATCAACTGAGTAATTATATGGTTCTATTTGATGCATTATATAGAAGGAGATGTAGATCACCTACTAGATGTTTTGATGCTTTTGAGATGAGATCATGTAGTTTACCAATCTCTTGAGGGAGTTACTAAAGAAGATAAATTTCATTCAATAAAATCTCCTAGCATCCCATAGTTTACAAAAAGGGTATGTTGATCTTTAGGTTAGAGATATAGAGTTTATGATAGAGGAGCAAGCATTCTCTAAGTTTCACCCATGATGGGTATGATAAGGTTTGGTAAGAGAGAAAGGTCAAATTGAGGTAAATTAGGCAATTTGAGATTCTTGATTGTGTGGGAAAGTAGCCTATGAATTGCCTTTACTTTTAGATTTCTATGTTTATTCAATGAAAAACAAATGGTTGTTTAATTGTATAAGATGTAACGACACTTGTAGGTGTTATAAAGTGGTTCGGGCTTAAATAACCTGCTAGATTTTCCCTAGTGAGTTGGAGTATTAAAATATTAAGATGGGGTAGTTTTAGCTGAAATTGTTGTGTTGTACCTAGGTATGGTGAGTTTTAATTAACAGTGTTGTGTTTTTGTGTTGTTATGTTCTTTTAAGGGATGACCTAGTAATATAGACCTGCATACGAGAATTTTGAGACTAAACTTGATTATATAGCATGTGTGTTTTAGTGGCTTTTGTATTGGAATAGCTTTAGTATATCATAAGTCTATAAATTGTGTTGTGAATAAGGTATAGAATACAATTTTTCCCCAACTACACGTTAATAGTCATTGGAGTAGTGGGAAATAGTTCTATAGCGAGATTACTAAAGTGACCGGTGCTCCACCATAATGGGGCTACAAATTTATTAGGGTCATAGCAGTAAGCCTGCTTAATTCACAATAGGTCTGATACAACAAGAAAAAGGTCACCATAGATAATGATGTGAGGTAGATTTCCTGTTTAAGTGACTTCATTTAGATTTTTACCTTATAAACTCTAAAACCTTATTCTAGAGCTCTAGAGAGGCAATTTTCCCAAGAGGGTTAAATTCTTTCATAGTAGTATACTCTTCCATTAACTCTTTTGCCCAGTAATTTGGCACCACCTTAGAATCATTAGATAGATTGTAATACTAGAATTTTTAGGTTAGAACCTTAGGCTCTTGAAAAGTGTGTAAAATCGTATAGGTATATGTTATATAATATAGAATTACCTCTAGGCTATAATTAATTCTTCTGAGTAAGAATTGGTTATTTTAAAACATGAATTTTTGTAATTGGAAACCTTGAGTTCAATAAAGATGATACCTTTAGCATAAAAACTTCTTAGAAGGGTATAATTAGAGTAGAAATTCCATGAATTGGAATAATATGAGTATTGTGGAACTAGTAGATGGTTAATTGACCCTTGGATAATGTTATAGATTGTGATAATGGTAAAATTAGTATGTTTAAACTCCCAATACTTTTATTGTAAGGTGAAGTGATTTATTGCTCTTATAATTATTTTTTTTAGACCACAAACATTCTGCAGCATTGAGAAAATGAAAAGATTTTGTGGTTTAGCTTACTTCTTCCATATAATTCAATTGAGGTAGATTACAGCATATGTGGAGTTAGACTTGAAATATTCTCTTCTATGTGTTTTATAATGATAAGCATGTTGAGTCTTTTGATATAATTTTTGGTTTATTATTTATTAGTTTGACATTACTAGTATGAATAAGCTTATAACTGCAATGACTTTTTTAGATTGACTTGTATGAATGGTGTACACTTGTTATATTTCGTTTGCTTGTTTTACTATCTTAAGAGATAGTTGATTATGAGAACATACCGAGATATGTTAATGAGCTTGAGAATAAACATACTATCTAATTGCTCATTATCGTGAGTTTGATGTTAGCTTTTAGATAAGTGGTGTGATATAGAGAGGGTGTCATGCTGTTATGATAAATAGACCCTAGATTGTCCCCTACAGGTTTTGACTTGTTGGGGAAAAATAGAGCATTTTGGCATGTGTGTATAGGTTTATAATTCTTGTGAGATCTGACTGAAAAAGTTTGATACTGATGAGATATAGAAGTCATGCAACTGTAAGATCAACATGTATATGAACCTATGTTTATGCTGTTCTTTCTTATACATGCAGGATTCAAAATAACTTAATATGTATGATCTGATGACTTATATGTTTTTTGTTATTGACAGTGACGTGCCAGTTTAGTGATTATTTTTCCTTTATGTTATTGGTGCTACTGTGTCTGGAGATTGGGTGATTTATCTGTAAATGTAATTATGTGATTATGTGTTGATGTACCTACCTACTTGTTTACTTGAATCATGAGATATACTTGCTACTATTTTTATTCGTCTTATGATACCTACCAGTACATAGTATTTGTATTAATAATACTCCTGTACTATTTTACTTGATTGAGAGTTGTGTCAAGAGACTTTAACACGACCTCACATCAAGCATTTTCAGTAGATAGATTTGAGGTTGAGCTACTTCTATTCAAGCTTCCGCGGATCTCATAGTCAAATTATCTTTTGTTCATATAATATTATTATCATTAGTGATTTTTGGATTATTCTAAGACCTAGATGTTAGATTCCTTCATATGATGATTTTTATATTTTGGGGATGTAGTAAACATCTGCTTTTTATTTATTTATGTTTGAGACATAGAATTTTATTTTTGTATTATGTTGAATGGTTTGTTTAAGGCTTGAGCTACATGTTTATCCCACAAGAGGATTAGTGTGGGTACCAGTCACGATTATTTGTGTCATGACGATAAATATATTGATTTTAGATGTCACTGTGCAAATTGACAAGGCTTAGGACAAATATTAACACTAGGGCAAAGGTTTGGACATAAATCCTGGTGTTTAAAGAATTCAAAGCATGATCAAAATTGAATACTTGAGTACATGATCAATGATGTTGCACAAAAGCATGCAATGGAAGTGAGGCTTGGGGCACGGACCATATCTAAACAAAATATTTCATGTATATTACTTATTTAATTCAAGAAAACTGAGAGATTGACAATGATATCATATATCGTATCAATGAGGGGTGTACATGATGAAGGTTCACCTTTGAATTCCTTGTAATATGAAGGTATCATTTAAACTAAAATACAAGTTTTATAAAGGTATGGTTGGACCGATTATGTTGTATGAAATAGAGTGTTGGATAGTTAAGAACTTTTATGTCCAGAATATGATAAAGGTTATGGAAGTGAGGATATTGAGGTGAATATATGGGTACCAAGAGTGATAAGACTCAGAACAAAATTATCAAGATAAGATAGAAGTGGAGTCCAGGGCGGCGAAGATGAAGGAAGTGAGGTTGAGATAATTCGGGCATGTGAAAAGGAAAAGATCAAAGGTTCCAGTAAGAAGGTGTGAGAGGTTCACACTGGTAGATTAAGGAGAGGTGAAGTTAGACCAAAAAAGTAGTAAATAAAGGTGAGTAGATAGAAAATAGCACATCTTCAGCCTACAAGGACATGGGATTAAATAGAAATTAGATATGGAGCTTGCCAATTAAAATAGTAGAGAGCTAGTAAATAGTTGAGCATTGTCTTTCTTCCCAATGAAATATGCTTAGTAGGTGTGTAACGACCATACGTTGTTCTCCTTAATGATAGTAATAGTAGCATTGTAGCAATAATAACAAAGTCTTATCTTGCAATTTTGGTTGCAACCTATTGTATCTTATTCTTGGATTATCACATTATTTTTTTATTAGTACATTTTTATGCATGCTATGTAATTCTTCCACTAAGATTTCATTTGTCTTCTTTAGTATGTGCTACGTGGGTCGAAGGTCTTTCCAAAACAATCTACATCTTTATCATAATGAGGTAGGGATGTAGTCTATATATATTCTACACATGTGAAATTTCACCTAATATGTTACTATTTTATTTCATCTTAATTTAATCATACTAGATCTTCAAACAAGCCTTTGATGTCAAATGACAATCCAAAATATAGATTCATTATTGTTTGTAGTTTAAGTAAATCAAAACCATATTATCGCCTTTGATGTCAAATGACAATCCAAAATATAGATTCATTATTGTTTGTAGTTTAAGTAAATCAAAACCATATTGTCTTGGAATGATAATCCCTCTGCTCAAAATTACTAGCCGCTTATTTCTATTTTTTATTTCCATTTTTATAGGTCATTTTTGACATATAAAAAAAAACACAAAAAAACTATTCTTGTTTTTCCTTTAATATATTTACTAAGATTTTTTGAAATATTAAATGGTCAATTTCAACAAATTCTAATGCTTATTCTGGAGATTGGCACATGAACTCCTTCATTAACTCACTTAGAACTTATTCCACTAAAAAGTAGTATTTTAGATTTTGATTTAGAATAATTTTTCTTGAAAAGCTTATGAGCATCTGTTATAAGAAATGGACCAAGGTACATAAATTTTTGAATTTAACTTACTCCACTACAAGTAATATATTTTTAAATTTAACTTATTTGATTGGATGCCCATAATTTTTTTGAAATCTTTTTTAATAAAAAAAGGCCGGTGGAAATTTATAAAAAAATAGAAAAATATATACAAGAGAAGGCCCAATCGTAGCAATTAAGATCAAAACCAAAAATAGCAACGAAAAAAATAAAACAAAAGCTAAGACAAGAAGGAAACAAAAACAAAGGAAAAAGAAAAAGGGAAAGTGAAAAGACACTCCACAATCCCTGGAGGGTGAAGACCATTGTTGCTTGCCACCATTACAACTAAAATACAAGGATATCTAGGATCTTATAGATCTACTTAGAGGAAAACAAATCCAGCTGGAGCACTTCCTTGAACACCATCGCTTAGAAGCATGAAGAGAAAGACTAAGGTGAGCTGAATCATGATGAATCTAAGTATCATCAATCATCATTTAATCTTCATATGAATTGTACTAACATAAAGATAAATGTACACAAACAAGTTCTTGGTTTTTTTCTACAAGGCTATCTCAAAGCTTTTACCAGATGCCATGTAAATCAGATGTAAGAGGAAAAAAACTTTTAAACCTGAGGTAGTCTTCTTCATGATGTGAAACAGGAGATAAATTGTACTAGACCATGTCTATATTTTTTTAACCCAAAAATACCTAGCTCATAGGTATCTTTCCTTTCGATAAGTTCAAGGTTAAAAAAATTTATACCTCTATCTAAAAGAAAGAAAACAACTAGGTAGGTATGAAAACTTTTGAAAAATGTAGCCACTTCAGGAATGTGTCAGTGTACTTTGACAGATACTTATTGAGTGAAAATAATCTTTGATGTTGCATATCTTATTAGACACTAGATTTAGTATAGTTCTGAAGTTCTAGTGACTTTGTATCTTAGATTAGGAATTTGTGATTGGTCTACAGTAATGATTGCTTTGCCTTAACAGGACCATCTCGAGAAATGATGATTAGAATGCACTTGCAAAAATAAAAACCATGTTAGCAAAATAATTCACAAGTTGATTTCCATCTTTTAGCGCATGTAAAAGCTTGTTCTTCTCCTAATCTCTCTGTTTGTTTATCCAGTAAACCTCCGTACATATGCACCAAAGAGTATCCCAAACACCTTTTACAATGTTCTTTAAGAGCAAAGAATCAGTTTTCAAAACCAATGGAACGAGATTGTTGTTCTCACAAAATTCAAATCCATCATGAAAAGCAGTACCTATAGCACACAAACTGTAATAACCCTTTCACGAACCAAATTAGGGCTTGGCCGTGATGGGTATTTCAAGTCCCACATGGACCGGAGACTACCCCTTTTTTTCACCTAACCAAACAACATGATATCCCTGATGTTGGATGAATTTCAATTATATAAAAAGATAACTCAAAGGAATAAAATATACTTCTAGGATGAAAATCAACAACTGGCCAACACAACCAAATGACATCACCCAAGTACACGGTAATCCAAAAAAAGACTACTAAAACTAAATATCAATAAAGCATCGAGACATGCCCCCGACTATAGCCGAAATAGGTTTAAACAATCTGACACATAAGAGACCAAAATATGAAATACAGACTTCCAAAGTATGGAATCTCACCACTTCAATGTCAACTCATGAACCGATCTCGGATCCTAATCACTGAGCTAGAGGAGTAGAAGTAAGGCCAATTCCTGTATTGCGTGGAGATACAGTGTCCGAAGATGGTTAGCAGGGTAAACACTAGCATGTAACTCAGGAGAAGAATAATATAATACCATGATCAATATTTTCAAATCATCAAAATCCTGACACACCTCAGATTGGGGCCTTGTCATAATGGACATCCCAAGTCCATCTAGGATCGGGGACCACCCCCTTAACCCAACCGGACCACCTTATACAACTTTAGATGAGCTAAAGTTTGAGCATTTATAAAGATTGTTCAATGTTCTCGTGAAGACTTTGGTATAGGTTCACAACCATGACTTACCTAACCAAGTCTGTCCATATCAAACCATCCATCATTACCATACTAAACCAAATAGAATATCGAAACATAGTATGAAAGTCAAACCCTATATGTAATATAATAGAACAATGAGAAATTATGTCCGATGATGCCAGCCTCCTAACTTATTCCAATGCCAAGGCCGACACCAATACCGATCCTGCCCATTTCAACCCACAAAAGTACCACAACGCCTTTATCCAAAAGATACAAATATCCGGTTGGGACATTCCCCCAACCATAGCCTAAACCAATATCCAGAAAGAAAATAAAAAGTTTAAGAATGTCCAACATGAAATGAGGCCTTTCGAAAGTGTGAAAGCTCACCACTTCAGCCTAATAAGTTGTCCTCGAATCAAGTACTGTAAAGGAGGAGTCAAACGTCCGATTCCTACAAATCATTAGTATACAACCGCCAGTAGAAGGGTTAGTGGGTTAACACTAGCATGAATCTCGGGATAAGGATAAAGTATCCATTTATTAACCAAGGCCATTTTATAAACCAGTGGTATCGTTATACAACCATACTTGCAAGCATTACCCATAGCCAGACCATTTAGATTAAGGGGAATCTCGGTGCCCTTTTTGTTTACCATATTAACCTTTTGGGAGACTACCATGTTCTCCACAAGCATTGCCAATTATCCATTAACCTTTGTAAACCATTGAAAAACATTTAAGGTTTTATATATAAGTTGAAAACAATCAAGAGTTCTCTTTTAAAGGAGTCAATGCAATGGACATATCTTTATAAGTATTTTATCAAACACCTAGGGGGCATAGTATAACCAAAACCAAATTCCAATACCACTAAACCATTACCATGCAATTCCATTATCCAAAACTACCATTAATGCTTAGAAAGCATAATTAAAACCATAAAAAATCATAACCAAGCCTTTAACATCAAAACCCCCAAAACAATGATTGAAGACCAAAACCATGCATTAGTAAAAACCATGAAATCAACCATATAACCATGCCTTTAATTAAAATTACAAGTAGGGAAGATAATCATGCCTTAAACAAAGAATATTGATGGAAAGAATTCACCAAGAGAAGCCCCAAAGTAATACCTTAGTTGAAACCCTAGCTCTTTACCCCAAAAGCTTTTGAGAGAATTATGATTGTTTTGGATGAGATTCTAAGTGTTTGATAGTAAGATAATAGGTTAAATAACCTCCTAAGTGTATAAGAAGTTGTGGGTCCTTATTAGGGTAAGTAGAAAAATGTCCAGAATACCCCCACTTAAATTCCATAAAAACCCGACACAGGGTTACGATTGACATCCTTACGAGTCGTAGCCTATCTTACATTTGATACCCTCCCAATCATAACACATCCTCAACTATGGATCATATATTGTCAAGTATATAACTCACCCAACCAAGTTGTAACCTCAACATACAATCCATACCCATGATTTGTATCCCTGGTAGAATGTAACAGCAGGAGGATCAAACACTGAGCACCTTACGAGTCACCTATACGACTCATACCCATGCCTTACAACTCATACCCTCAAGTTGTATCCATTCCAATGTCCCAAGAAAATCCCACCAACTAATGTTGGTCATCTTACGATAGGTTTTCACCACTCATACCTTATTTTACGGCTCATACCATGAGTCGTAATGAGTCCTAATAATGATATTCCTTGAAATTCTCTAAGGGTTCAAACCTGGGATACTTCAGTCTCCCCCACTAGGAACATTCATCCCGAATGATGGATAAGGTAGGGGTAACCAAACACATAGTCATTTGCATTATCAAACATCCTTTTAACAAAGTTTGAAAACAAAGATGCAAAGATGTTAATCTTTCCTTTAATAAATTTAGAAAATAAAGATTTGTTCAAGAACATATACCTTCTGCATGAATACCAGGAGTAGAAAACAAGAGCGGATACTTGGTCTTTATGTCCTCCTTCACTTCCCACTGGCCTCTTCCACCTTGTAGTTCTGCCATAGATACTTAACCAAAGCCGCATCTTTGGTCAGCAACAGACGAACCTGCCTATCCAATATCTCAACTTGGACCTCTTCATAAAATAGAGAATCCAAGATATCCAACCCTTCTAAAGGCAGAATAAAAGATGAATCACAACGTACTTCCTCTATATAGAAACATGAAATACCAGATGAACCAAACTCAAACTAGATGGCAACTCTAACTCATATGCAACATTACCCGCACTCCATATAATCTCATAAGGACGAATGTACGGAGGACTAAGCTTTTTCTTTTTTCTAAACCGCATTACTCCCTTCATAGGAGACACCTTAAGGAAAACCTAATCCCTAGATGCGAACTCCAAATCTCTACGCCTAACATCTGCAGACGACTTTTGACAACTCTAGGTTGCCTTGAGCCTATCCCAAATCACCTTCACCTTTTTCATAGCTTGATGAACCAAATCTGGACAAAACAAATCAGCCTCACCAAGATCAAACCAAAAAATAGGAGATCTATACCTCCTAAGATACAATGCCTCAAAAGGAGCAATACCAATACTCTTATGATAGCTATTGTTTAAGCAAACTCTACCAAAGGTAGATGTTCCATCCGATTGCCGCCATAATTAATCACACGGGCTCAAAGCATATCTTCCAATGTCTAAATAGTTCTTTTTGCCTGCCTATCTAACTGTGGGTGGAAATCCCTACTAAGACTCAACTTAGTCCCCAACCCTTTCTGGAAAGACAGCCAGAAGTGGGACGTAAACTGTGTGCCATGATTGGAAATAATAGAAATAGGCACCCTTTGCAGTTTTACAATCTCTTGAAGAAAAAGCTTCGCATAATCCTTCACCGAAAAGATAGTTTGCACAGGCAAGAAATGCACAGACTTCATCATCCTATCCACGATGACCGAAATTGAATCAAATTAGTTTCGAGACTAAGGAAGACCAATAACAAAATCCCTATTAATCTTCTCCCACTCTCATTCAAGCAATTTAATCACTTTATACAACCCACAAGGCCTCATGTGCTCGAACTTAACTTGTTGACACACCAAGCACTTAGACACAAAATCGACCACGTTCCACTTTATGCCACTCCATCAATAGATCTCCTTGAGATCATGGTACATCTTAGTTGAACCAGGGCGGACAACATGGCGCGACTCATGCGCCTCAGCCAAGATCCTTTGCTGCAAAACATCTACATCAGGAACAAATAATATTCCTTGGTACTACAAAGTACCATCACCATTAATCTCAAAATCTACCACCTTTTGTGCACCAACGCTACCCTTGATTTTCATCAAGATAGAATCCAACACTTTTTTCCCTTAATCTTTGCACCAAGAGACGATCTAACCACTTCTTGCACCATCACATCACCATCCTTGGAGTCCAATAGAAGAACCCCAAGATTTTCCAAGCGATGAATATCCTTCACCAATTCTCGCATTCCTTCTTCCATATGAGCCAAACTACCCATGGAAAACTTACTAATAGCATCAACAACCACATTAGCTTTACCTAGATAGTAGTGAAGACTCATATCATAGACCTTGATAAGATCAAGCCACCTCTTCTAGCTGAGATTAAGATCATTCTACGAGAACACATACTGCTAACTCTTATGATCAAAAATCATATCCATGTGGACCCCATACAAATATTGATGTCATATCTTCAAAGAAAACACAACGGCCAACAACTCCAAATCATGAGTTGCGTAGGTCCTCTCATGCATCTTCAAATGTCAGGAAGAATAGGTTATCACCTTCCCATATTGCATCAACACGTAACCATGACCAACCCAAGATGCATCACAACAAACCATGAAACCATTATTGCCTTTCAGCAAAGTCAATACTGGAGCCGAAGTCAACTTATCTTTCAACTTCTAAAAACTCCCCTCACACTCTTTCGACCAAGAAAACTTAACCTTCTTCTGAGTCAACTTAGTCAAAGGAGCAACTAAACCCAAGAAGCTCTGAATAACAGATAGAGTCATAGGTCTTGGACACTTCTTCACCACAACCACCTTCTATGGATCTACCATGCTCCCTTTACTAGAAATGATGTGACCTAAGAAAGTCATAGCATTCAAACAAAACTCACACTTAGAGAACTTAGCAAACAACCATTGTTTCCTTAAGGACTATAACACCACACGGAGGTGATTAGCATGATCTACCTCACTCTTTGAATACACCAGAATATTGTAAATAAACACATTGATAAAGAGATCCAAATACTATCGAAACACCCTATTCATCAAACCCATATACACCGTTGGGGCATTTATCAATCTAAATGACATCAATAAAAACTTATAATGCCTATACCTAGTGCGAAAAGCTATCTTAGGGATATCAACCTCCCTAATCTTTAACTGATGGTACCCAGACCAAAGATTTATCTTAGAAAAGAACTTTGCACCTTGCAACTAGTCAAATAGATCATCTATTAGAGGGAGATGATATTTGTTCTTGACCGTTACCTCATTCAATTGCGTGTAGTTGACGCACATATGAAGAGAAGCATCCTTCTTGTGCACAAACAACACCAGTGCACCCCATGAGGAAACACTAGGATGAATAAACCCTTTATCTAGAAGATCCTTAATTTGTACCTTGTGTTCCCTTAACTCAACCAGAGCTATTCTATACAGAGAAATAGAAATTGGACGAGTGTCCGAAATCAAATCAATACCAAACTCTATTTCCTTATTCAGAGAAACACTTAGAAGATCATCTGGAAAGACCTCTGGAAACTCATTAACCATAGGACCAAAAATAAAGAAGGACCTTCCAAATTAGAATTTTTAACCCGGACCAAGTGATAAAGACCACCTTTAGAGATTAACCTCCGAGCTCTAACATAAGAAATAAACTTACCCTAGGCGCTAATGAACTACCTTCCCATTCTATTTTTGTCTCACCAGGGAACCTAAAGATGAACCTACAAGTTCAAAAATCTAAATTTGCATAAAAAAATGCAACCAATCCATTCCCAAGATTACATTGTAATCTACCATAGCCAGCTTAAATAGATTCGCCAAAGTTCGCCAACCACTAACAGATACCACACACCCCCTATAGACTCATTCAGCAATGACTGGATCTCCTACCGGGATATAAATATAAAACTAATATGAAATAAATTTTGTATCAAAACCTAAAGACAGCTACATAAGGAGTCACATAAGCAAGGGTAGAACCTAGATCAAGCAAATAATACACGTCACAAGAAAAAAGATGTAACATTCCAGTAATAACATTAGGCGATACCTTAAATTCCTGACAGGACCCCAAAGCATACAAACTATTCCGACTAGTACTGGTACTAAAAGCAGTAACAAAAGCTGATACCACACTACTGGGTGTAGGAACAAAAGAAGAAGCTAGTAGAATCTTGTTCACCCCCATAGCAAGCTTGTTAGATGGACAAACCCTAAGATGATGGGCTACTTAGCCATAATTAAATCACTTATCCTAACCTTTATCACAGAATCCCAGATGAGGACGACCGTAAAATCGACAAGGACACAAAGAAATAGACTGATCTCTACTTTCTAGAGACTTGGCTCCCTATGCCCAAGAATTATCACCACTATGATAACGCCTGTCGCCCGAATAATAGGGGTAAAGAGCACTGGTAGTAGAGAAGGAACTAGAACACCACCACTTCTTTTTTTGCCATTTCCCACTATCTCTACTTACTTGATAATGGCCACCTCCCTAATCATAAAACCTACCTTACTTACCCTGCCTATCTCCATATTCTGCTTATATTCTCTTCTCATTCTCAACTTACTGCAAATGAACAATTAGCCTCGATATGTCCATGTTCTTTAAGAGAAAAATAGCCTTGCTCTACAGAATCAGATCTTTGTTCAGTCCAGAAGTGAACTTCCTCTTTCTCAAACTCATATCATCCTTTAAATTAGCAGCATACCTTGACAACTGATGGAATTTCAAAGCATACTTCTTCATAAATATTCTTCCTTTCTTGAGGTACACAAACTCCTCTATCTTAGCTTTCCTCAACTCTTAAGGAAAGAATCGATCCATAAAGGCATCAAAAAAGGCCTCACACAAACCATTCTCTTCTACATCACCCTTATCTTTTTCCTACTCCTTGTACCATAGATAAGCAACCTCTTTGTGCTGATAAGTTACAAAGTTTACTCCTTCCATATTAGTAGTCTCCATCTTATCAAGAAAGCCTTGTGGGTCTTCCTCCACCTTCACTCCCATAAAAGTTGAAGGACCCATCTTCATAAACTATCCAAGCCCAGCAGCCTCAGCATATATAATATCGGTTGTACCCTACTCGGCTAAACAACAACCAGTTGGTCAATTGCGTGCATAGACTGATGAAACTCTATATTTATCACATTGCCCTAAGGGACCTAAGGAGAAATAGGAGGAATAGAAGAAACTTCGATACAATTAGGAACAAGACTATAAGATCGAAGATGTACTCAAGACGTAGGAGGTAATCCTTCAGCATTATCCCTAGATGGGATAGAAGAATTTATTTATGTTCCAGATCTAGGAGCCTCATCTGAAAGATGAACAAACAAGGATTAGATGAGATTGCAGGACTAAGAAGTCAATATTGAAGAAGAATACCAAGAAAGTGAAACATTCCTAGATATCCTGCAGCCTCTCCCTTATAAGTGTGGTGCGCTACACACCCCTAAAAGAGTCAACATGACTTTGTGGACTTCCAATTGACCATGAATCTAGTGCTATGATAACAAATTGACACAGCCCGAACAGGGACCTTGTTGCAATAGGCATCCCAAGTCCACCTAGGACCAGGGACCACCCCCCTAAACCCAACCCAACTACCTTATACAATCTTAAAGGAACAAAATTTTAAGTATATATCAAGATTACGCAATGCTCTCATGAAGACTTTGTGATAGGGTCACAACCTGACCAACCTAACTAAGTCTGTCCATATCAAACCCATCATCCATGCCATACCAAACCAAAGACAATATCAAAACATATTTTGAAAGTCAAACACAAAACATAATACATTGGAACAGTGAGAAATTATATCTGATAATGCCAGCCTCTCAGCTTATTCCAATGACAAGGATGATAACAATGCTGATCTCGCCTATTCTAACCCCCATAAGTACCACAAAGCCTCTATCCAAAAAAATATAAATATTTGGTTAGGCCATGCCCCCAATCATAGCCCAAACCAACATCCAGAAAGTAAAGAAAAAGTCTTAGAATAGCCAACACAAAATGATGCCTTTCAAAAGGATGGAAGTTCACCACTTTATTCTAATAAGATATCCCTAAATCAAGTACTATAAAGGAGGAGTTGAACATTCGATTCCTGCATAGCGTAGGTATACAGTCACAAATAGACAGGTTAGTCGGTAAACATTAGCATAAATCTCGAGATAAGGATAAAGTAATGCCAGCGATCCAAACCAAGTGAAAACCATCCAATGCAAATAACTATACATATATAAGTGCTGGGAAAATGGATTGGGTTTAGCATGCCAGTTAAAACCTTAACCTGGGCCAGGTAGCTTAGCCGTCTTACCACCCATGGGCCATATGGGTTCAGCTTCCCCTGCTGAAAAGGTACTGATATGTATAGCTACACGACCATGAAATAATACTGGGATGAAAAGTACATTCCTCCAATATAAATGTGACACTCGCATGTAGCCATCAAGACCTCGTATATTGGCAAATATGAGATTCCGGTTTTGACCCCCTTCCCCCCAGATTTCCACCTTCCACGGCTTAGCTTACACTTTCTTCCATTAATGACCAAATAAAACAAAGTTCAAACAATCCAATTATCCATTTATTAACTAAAGCTATTTGATAAGCCAGTGGTATAATCATACCACCATACTTGCAAGCAAAACCATTTAGATTGAGGAGACTCTCGGTGCCCTTTACGTTTACCATATTAACCTTTTGGGGGACTATGATGTTCTCCTCAAGCATTACCAATTATCCATAAACCTTTGTAAAGTATTGAAAAACATTTACGGGTTTATATATAAGTTAAAAAGAAAAGAGTTCCTTTTTAAAGGAGTCAATGCAATGAACATATCTTTATAAGCATTTTATCAAACACCTCAGGGCATAGTATAACCATAACCAAATTCCATTACCATTAAACCAGTACCATGTAATTCCATTATCCAAAACCACTATTAATGCATAGAAATCATAATTAAAACCATAATAAATCATAACCAATCTTTTAACATCAAAACCCCCCAAATCAATAATTGAAAACATAAAACCATGCAATAGTAAAAACCATGAAATCAACCATATAACCATGAATTTAATTGAAATTACAAGTAGGGAAGAGAATTATGCCTTAGACCAGAAAGATTGATGGAAAGAATTCACCAAGACAAGCCCCAAATTAATCCCTTAATTGAAACCCTATCTCTTTGCCCCAAAATCTCTTGAGAGAATTATGATTGTTTTGGAAGAGATTCTAAGTATTTGAGAGTAAAATAATAAGGTAAATAACCTCCTAAGAGTATTATAAGTTCTGGGTCCTTATTAGAGTAAGTAGAGAAATATTTAGAATACCCTAACTTAAATCCCATAAAAACCCAACACAGGGTTACGACTGAACTCCTTACGAGTCGTAACCTACCTTATGACTGATTCCTACCCAATCATAACCCATTCTCAACCATGGATCCGACACTTTCAAGTATATGACTCATCCAACTAAGTTGTAACCTCAGCATACGATCTGTTCCCAAAATTCGTATCCCTGGCACAATGTAACACTAGGAGGATCAAACACTGACCACTTTATGAGTCACGTATACGACTAGTACCCTTGCCTTACGACTTATACTTTCATGTCGTATCCATTCCAGTGTCCAAGACCATCCCACCAACTAACACTGGTCAGCTTACGACAAGTCTTCACTACTTATATCCCAGCTTACGGCTTGTACCAAGAGTCATAATGGGTCCAAAGAATGAGATTCCTAGAAACTTTCTAAGGGTCCAAACCTAGGATACTTCAAATCCAATGCACATAATCAATCCATATACATATATCTATATATATCACTTATTGGGATAGGGAAAATGACTTAACATGTACTTTAAAACTTTAGTATGTGTTGTATCAAATTGACTTTAAAATAACAATTTAAACCTAACCATGAAGGAACAAACTTGAAACATCACATAAATAATAGTTATATCATAACCCTTAACCCATGTTTTAAAAATCAACATCCATATCTCATAAACAATACTTTAAACTTATGCTCTTAGTAAATTAATAATTTGGGAAGAGTAATATGCCTGAAATACCAAGTTTCACAAAAGGAATTCAACCCTTGAACCCTTGGATGATCTACTTCTTGAATACCCTAAGTATGGCTACTTGAAAGAATTTGAGAGAGCTTTTGAAAGTGTTTGAGTACGTTAAGATGAAATATAAACCCCTTAAGTGCTTTATGGATGTGGGGTTTTAATTGGACAAGGTGGGAATTGTCTAAAGTGGCCTCAAAATAGAAGCTGAAATTTAGTCGTTAAGGACTACGGGTCACTATACGCTCATATAGACTCATTATGACTTGTCACTCTGAGTCATAGCCAAGACAGTTGCTAGGACACCCATACATTGGTGACCCTATGACTGAACTGGTACCACTCATAATGGGACTCTACGACTCATAGGGTCTAATCGTAATCAACACAAAACACATTTGGGTGAACATTGGACATCCTATGATTTTCACCCAAAGACTCATAACAAGTCCTTATAACTCATAGTGATCCACTCATACTTAGAGCAGAACTTAGCTACTTACTTTCTGATTTGGTTATAACTTAAGTCCGTAGGACCCGTTAACACTCCCTATGACTCATAAGGGGAGTCATAGTCAGGACAACAACCCAAACATCATTCACTATACACCTTGCGACTAGGGTCACATGAGCAGTCAAGTAACCCTATGAATCATAGGGATAAGTCTTTTTCAAGATAGTGATGATAAAATTTTAAAAAATTTTAAGGACCAAAATTCTGGGGTGTTACATACGCGAATGATAGGATGAGGAACTTGATAGCACAATCTGAATTCACATACAATCATACTTAGATTTAACAAAGACAGAAAACAAAGATGTTAAGAAATATGCATACCTTAAGTAAGATTATCCTAAATAGGGAATAAGAATAGATACTTGGACTTCATGTCCTCCTCGACTTCCCAAGTAACTTCCTCATCCTTTTAGTTCCTCCAAAGAATGTTTACCATAGGCACATTCTTAGTCCACAACCGACAGACTTTCCAATCAAAAATCTGAACTGGGGCTTCCTCATAAGACAAGGAATCCGAAATACCTACCTCCTCCAAAGGAACAAACATTGAAGATCACCCATGAACTTTATCAAAATTGAAACATGAAGCACTGGATGAATGGAGCTCAAGAAAGAAGGCAACTCTAACTCATAGGAAATATTACCAACCCTCTTAAAAACTAAATACGAACCGATGTAACGAGGACTGAGATTTCCCTTCTTTCAAAACCGCATTATTCCCTTATTAGGGGACACTTTCAAGAAATCTTAATTACTAACACTGAACTCCAACTCCCTTCGCCTTACATATGCCTAGGACTTTTGGAGACTTTGGGCAGTCTTAAGTCTATCCTGAATCACCTTTACCTTCTCCATGGCTTGGTGGACCAAATCAAGGCCAAAAAACTTATTCTCATAAACCTCAAACCACCCAATAGGAGAACTACACCTTCTACTATATAAGCCCTCAAACAGAGCCACACCAATGCTAGAGTGATAGCTATTGTTGTAAGAAAATTCTATCAGAGGTAAGTGGTTAACCTAACGACCACAAAAATCAAAACACAAGCCCAAAGCATGTTTTCCATAGCCTTAATTGTCCTTTCTGCTTGCCCATCTATCTGCTGGTGAAAGCAGTACTAAGGGTCACCTTAGTCACCAAACCTCACTGAAATGACCTGCAAAAATAAGATGTGAACTGAGTACCCTGATCAGATAAGATGGAAACTTGAGTACCATGCCACTTCATGATCTCCTAATGAACTACTTGGCATAATCCTCAGAAGAGAAATTAGTCCTCACTAAAAAAAAGTGAGCAAAATTAGTCATCCTATCCACGATGACCCAAATTGAATCAAAATGCTAGCAAGACCGTGGAAGACGCATAACAAAATCCATATTAATTATCTCTTATTTCCACACCGACAGTTTAATCTTTTGAGTCAACCCACTGGGGCTCAAGTTATCTACATTCACTTACGAACACACTATGCACTTAACTACAAAATTGTCTGCATCTAGCTTTATGTTATTCCACCAAAAAATTTCCTAAAGATCATGATAATTTTTTATCAAACTTGGATGAATAGTATATATGATTCATGAACTTTGACCAAATCGACATCGGGAACACATAATCTGACTTGGTATCTTAAGATACCATCACCACCATTTCAAAAATCATACCATCACCACCATTTCAAATATCATACCTTTTTCCTACCCACATCATCTTTTATTTACATCAAAATAGGATCTAACATCTACTTATCCTTTACCTCTGCTCAAAGAGATGACTTCGCCACCTCTTGAACAATCACACCACTATTTTTGGAGTCTAAAAGACGAATCCAAGATTAGTCAAATAGTTAATATCCTTCACCAAATCCCTCTTCTCCCTATCCACACGAGATAAGATTTCCATAGATAACTTACTAAGATCATCAGCCACCACATTAGCTTTACCTGGATGATAGTAAGACTCATGCCATAGTACTTTAGCAACTCTAGATACCTTTTTTTCTAGAGATTTAGCTTCTTCTAAGTGAACACGTATTGCAAGTTCTTATGATTAGAATATATATCACATTGGACCCTATACAAATAATGTTGCTGGATCTATATTACGAACATAACTAAAACTTCCAAATCATAAGTTGGTTAATTCTTCTCATGAACTTTCAACTGTCTAAAAGCATATGAAACCACCTTTCCATGTTGCATCAACACGAAACCCAGCCCTACGTAGGATGCATCACAATAGACAACAAAACTATTAGTCCCCTCTAGCAGAGTTAATACCGGAGCCGAAGTCAACTTTTCATTTAGCTTCTCTAACTACCCTCCTAAGCATTACACCATAAGAACTTCACCTTCATCTAAGTCATCTTAGTCAATAGGGAAAAAATAGAAGCGAAACTCTCCAAAAACCTTCTATAATAACTGGCTAAACCCAAAAAACTCCAAATATTTATTGGTGTCGTGGGTATAGGACACTTCTTAACCACCCTAACCTTCTATGGATCCACTATGATCCCTCGACTAGAAACATGTCTAAGATAAGTCACAGCATTTAGCCAGAACTTACACTTATATAATTTTGGATATAATCGCTAATCTTTCAAAGTTTACAACACAAGGTAGAGGTGATCGACATAATCCACCCCACTCTTAGAATATACCAACATCATCAATAAAAACAATCACAAACAAATCGAAGAACTGACGGAAAACCCAATTCATAAAACCCATAAACGATGCTGGGGTATTGGTCAAACAAAGGACATCACCAAAAACTCAAAATTGCCATACCAGGTTTGAAAGGTAGTCTTAAGGATATCCTCCTACCTAATCGTCAACTGATGGTAACCCAACCAAAGATTAATCTTAGAAAAATACTTAGCACCCTAAAATTGATCGAACAGATCATTAATCCTCACAAGTGGATATTTATTCTTTATGGTCACTTTATTCAGTTGGCAATTATCAATACACATCTAAAAAGACGCATTCATATTTCAAACAAAAAGAATAGGAGCAGCCCACGGAGACACACTAGTGTAGATAAAACCCTTGTCAAAAATATCTTTCAACTACTCCTTGAGTTATTTCAACTTAGTCAAACCTATTTTGTTAGAAGGGATAGAAATAGTATGAGTGTCAGGAAGAAGATCAATTCCAAAATAAATTTTCCTATCAGGAGGAACGCCAGGAAGATCATCAGGGAATATCTTAGAAAATTCATACACCATAGGGACATAATACAAAGAAGGACCTTTAGATCTAGATTCTTTAACATGCACTAAGTGATAGAGACACCTCTTAGAAACTAATTTTTGGGCTCTAAGCTATGAAATGAACCTTACCTTATGTTTTAGGGAACTACCTTCCCATTCAATCACTGATTCATTTGGAAAATAGAAAATGACCCTACGGGTCAGATAATCCAGAGACGCATAGCATGAATTCAGCTACTCTATCCCCAAAATCATATCAAATTCTGCCATGTGCAACTCTATTAGATCCACTAAGGTCTTCCTACTATGGACCAATATCACACAACCCTTATAGTCCCTTTTAGCCATAATGGAGTTACCCACTGAAGTGGACACAAAAAGGGGGTCCGAAATACATTTAGGATAAAAAATAAAATGGATAGTAACATAAGGGTTAACATAAAAGAGAGTAGAACCAAGATCAACTAGACAATCTACATCAGGAGAGAAGATTTTAAGTATATCAGTAATAATATCTGGGGAGGTTTAAGAATCCTAGCAAGTGCTAAGTGCATTTAGACAGTTCTGACAAGTATTAGAGCCAAAAATAGAAGTAGCACCATTTGGTACGGGAGTTGATAAAATAGAAACAGGAATCTTATTTTCCCTAGAAGCTTCCTTAGAAGGATAGTCCCTCTATATATGACCAATCTAATCATATTTAAAGAATATATTCCTCTCCTCTTTGCAAACACCATGGTATACCTAACCACAAAATATATAAGGTGGATACAATGGAGCTGACTGAGCCCCACTAGCCTGCGACTGGTCTTCTAGTGCTCTAAACCAACTATCATGCTATGAATGATGACCACCCAATGAATTTTGATAAGCTGCACTAGTCATAGAGTAGAAACTAGAATTGCGCTTCTTCTTCTTAAGATATTTTCCACCATCTCTACCACTCTGTTGCTGACTTCCATCCTGATCCGAGTAGTGAAACTTTTTATTCTACCTTTCACTGATCTCTGCTTGCTTCTTATTTTCTTCTTCCACTTATTACATATACAACACAAGTCTAGAATGTCCATATCCTTGTTTAATAAGGAAGCCTTGCTCTCTAAGATCAACTCACGAGATAACCCATAGTAAAATTTCCTCATTCTATCCCTCATGCTAGATACAAATTCTTGATCATAATGTGATAGCTGATGAAACTTTAAGCCATACTTCTTCACTGACATCCTTCCTCTTTTCAGATTCAGGAACTCCTTAGATTTTGCCTCCCTCAACTCCTGAGAAAAGAAGAGATCAAGGAAAGAATTGGAGAGTGGAGACCACCCCTAATACCCCACCACAACCACCTTATATCCCATATCAGATGAGTTTCAAATATATATATATAATCCAAAACAAAATGAAACAATCTTAAATCAAGTACCATTAACTGGTCTCAGCCACAATACCAATACTAATGCCAAAGCTGACACCAATATCGACACCGCCTATACCAACCAATAGTAGTCCAACAAGTCTATATTTGAAAGTAAAATAGTTTTCAATTAGGAGATACCCCCGACCATGGCAAACACCACTGTTTAAGAAATATACAAATAAATCCATAACATGAAATAAAGCCTTTTGGAGTATGGAAGCTCACCACTTCAATCAAACACAGCTGATTCTGAATATGATCAACGAGCAGGAGGAGTTGTATAGCCGGTCCCTACATCATGCAAGGATACATCCCTCAAAAAATAGGTTAGCGGGTGAACGCTAGCAAGTACTCAGGAATAAGGATAAGATAATGCCAACCTTTATAAACCAAATAAACAACCATATGTATTTACAACCATATATTTATATATAATCCATACTAGGAAAGGGAATTGGGTTTAGCATGCCTTAAAACCATTAACCTAGGTATGTGTAGCTTAACCGTCCTAGAACTACCCATAGGCTATATGGTTCTAGTATTACCCCTTGAATGGGCCCCGATATGTGTAGTCGTATGAACCGCAGATACCATAGGATTAAGGGATTCCCAGGTACCCTCCGCTCTCCATGATACATATATAAGATTTAACTTAGAGAATTCCCGTATACCCCATAAGAATATTCTATGGTCATCATGACTACTCCTCATGTAGGCAAACATGAGTTTCTAGTGTTCATTCTTTAGTCTCGCACCTTCACGATTAGCTATCAGACCCTACCATTATTTCTCAATTAAAACCATCTTCGCACAACTAAACAACTAATTCCATCTATTATTAACCAAGGCTATAGAAGTGATATCGTCATACTGACTATAGCTTGCAAGTAATGTCCTTAACTAACCTTTTTAAATAAAATAGAATCCCATGTACTCGTAGATTCCATTATCATTAAGTTTACTTGGGGGATTCCCATGTACCCTACAAGTAGTTAATTATTATGTTTGCTTGGGGGATTCACAAGTACCTCATAAGGCTTTCAGTGAACTCATAACTATGACTACCAAGACCTTACCATTTAACCATTTAAACTATTTAAAACCATCCAAACCAATTAGGGCTCCATTTCCACTTTATACCTTGCAAATTTTTCAATAAAAGTTTAAATATGTAACAAAAGCATTCCCATAGGCATTTTATCAAATATGTTGAGGGCATATAGTTTCCAAAACCAAAATCTAGTATCAATTAACCACTCCCATGCAACCATATCTTAAAACTATCATTAAAACATGAAAACTATAAGTAAAAGATATAGGAATACCACAACCAACCATTATAACTAAAAACCCGAACATATATTTTAAAATCCAAACCATACACAAATAAGCCTTGAAAACTATGCAATAAATCATGCCCTTAGTGTAAATAACAATGAGGGAGGAGTAACATACCTTAGATTATGAAGAAAAAGAAGAAGAAAAACCACCCTTGTAAGCCCCAAATTGACCATCTTGAAGGAAACCCAAGCCTTTGCTTAACCCAAGATCCTTAAGAGAATTTGAGGGAGTTTATAGTATTTTGAGATTAGAATAATAGGATAAATTAAGCCCTAAATATGTTTTAAGTCGTGGGGGCCTAAGGAGTTATAAGGGGAAATATCTAGAATACCCAAACTTAAATTGTACAAATATCACGTAGGAAACGACCAACCCCCACCAATCATACCCTACCATACTAGTGGTACCCACCATTTGTACATTAGACATCCCTTGGGCCCTCAACACTATTGAACATATGACCACCAAGGCCACTCGTATCTAAGCATACAACCATTACCCTAAACCAGTACCTATAACAAAATTTAAAGGGTTTAACACTGCCTAACATATAAGTTAAGCTATACCACTCATACCCTATCCTCACAACTTATGGTGAGTCATTTATACTCAAATCCAAGTTAAGTTACTAAGTTATAGATTAAGTAAAGGAAAACGCAACCCAGCAACCCCTCACCAACCATAGGACTCGTACCCACCTAGTTGTACCTTTGTCAGAAAATCAACCACCCAATCACCATCCAACATTGGAAAATATATGACTGGGTTATATGAATTATGCCCTCACCATACGACTAGTTTGGTGAGTCATATAATTTCCCAAAAGCTCAAAACCTAGGAAATATCTAAGGAATAGAACCTTAGGTGTTTCACCAAAGTTGTTCCTACTCTTCATACCATTGGTATGCTACATCCTTTAACTGATTAGTAGTTAACCCTACACCTTCCATATTAGTAATATACATCACATAAAAGATCTATTACAAATTATCAATAAGGTTTTACGAATATTCCTCAACTTTAGAACCAGTGAAAGTATGAGGACTCAACCTCATAAATTGGAGAACTAGTGAACTCAAATAATGGAGCAACAAAAGAAACATGCTTAGTTTGAGAGGCCATCAACGGTTAAGCAAATTAATCAACTTGTAAAACTCAACATTAGATACACTAGCCTGATGTACCTGGGGAGGGATAGAGGGAACTGGTGGAGTTCCATCAGGGCAATCAAAAGTAGCAACCCTAGACATACAAAGGCTCTCACAGGCTATATGGGCCCAGTGTACCCCTAACTAGTAGGGACCTCGTGCGTGTAGTCGCGTGAACTAAATAGTATATACATATACACTATAGGGGACTCGAACCTCCCTGCATATCAAGGTGACATGAGAACCAAATCATCTAATAAGATGTTGTGGAATGAAACATTCTAACCAAATTATACTAATAATGGGGACTAGAACCACTCAGTCATATAGAACGCTGCATCAGCAACTACAGTTTCCAGTATGGGTCCCTCAAAACCACCACTTTCATGACTCATCTACACATCCTTCATTAAAGCATACTTAAAATTTTTATCACACAATCTAATTCATTGAACCACAATACATATTTAGGTATACATTGTTGGTATCATTATACCAATTACACTTGCAAGGTAATATCAACATGCCACACCAATTATCTTCACTTGGGGGAATTCATAACCCCCTTGGTTTAATTTTACATTTGCTTAGGGAATTACACAACTGCATAAGGTTTAAGTCAAAATGATAAAGCAATAGTTCAAGAATAGTTCAATTACCAGATTTCTCATAATTAAAACAAATATCAACATAGGGGTTGGGGTCATAACTACTTCAAAATTCATAAGTTTAGGAAATCATAATCCCTAGTTCATTTACCAATCCCTTGCATCAAAATGACTTTAAAACAACAATTTAAACCTAACCCATGAAGGGACAAACTTGAAACATCACATTATAATAGTTCTACCAAAAACCTCAACCCATGTTTTAAAAATCAACATTTATATCTCAAGAACAAAACTTTAAAACTTATCCTTTTTGTAAATTAATAATTAGGGAAGAGTAACATGCCTCTAATACCAAGTTTCATGATAGGAATTCAAACCTTGAGACCTTGGATGACCTATTTCTTGAAAACCCCAAGTATGGCTGCTTGAGAGAATTTGAGAGTACTTATGGAGGTGTTTAAGTATGTTAAAGTTGAAATATAACCCTCGTAAGTGCTTTATGGATGTGGGGTTTTAACTGGGCAAGGAAGAAATTGTCTAAAGTGCCCTCAAAATAAAAGTTGAAAGTTAGTCGTTAATGATTATGGGTCACTATATGACTCATATCGACTCATTATGACTCATCACCCTAAGTCATAACTAGGATAGTGGCTAGGACACCCACACCCTAGGGTATAGTTATAATAAACATACAACCCATTTTGGTAAATACTGGATATCCTACAATTTGCACCCAATGACTTGTAATAAGGCCTTATGACTCATAGTGAACCACTCATACTAAGAGCAAAACTTAGCAACTTACTTTCTGATTTCGTTACAACTTGGGTCCCTAGGACTTGTTAAGATTCCAACGAATTGTAAGGGGAGTCATAGTCAGGACATCAACTCAAACACCATTCACTAGGCACCTTATAATCAGGGTCACATAAGCTATCAATTCACCCTACTACATATAGGGGTAAGTCGTAGTCAAGACAGTGAGGATAAAATTTTAGAAATTTTTATGGATCAAAAACTCAAGGCACTAAAGACCCTCTAGGTTATTTTAGATATTTCTGCCTATTTTCATCATTTAGAGCTTTCTTATAGCTACCCTAGGGCATTTATGACTTCTTGGAATAATACTTTGTTTACTGGATAGTTCATTTGGTTTTTAGAGATAATTCTCAAATTTGAAGCCTTTGTTGGTTTAAATTAGCTATCAGGCAAAAACTTTAGTTAGAAATTATTGTATACAACTTTTGATTGTCTAATAGCTTCAGAACATCGATTATATATTAGGGAACATTTAGTCTAGGTCTTGAGGCTCCTAAACTCATTTCGAGCTATTGACTGGAAGTTTCAAAAAATAGCAAGTGGGTATGGGACCCATATTTCATTGAAATGAACTTGGATAGAAATTTCAACTACGCTATTGAGTCTGCAATGTCAAATTTGATAGGGTGGCATTACACATTTACATATATGGGATTTTGGATTAATCCCAAAGGGTTGGTTGGTGCATCATATGAGGAACTCCTCAGATCACTTAAGTGATCTACCAAGACCAGCAAATATTGCTTAAGCAACACTTTTTATCACTTAAGTGATAGCCTTGATAGTGTAGCAAATATCGCCAAAGTAATACTATTATCACGTATGCAACATCTACTCAGCTAGCCATATATCTCATAAGAAATAGCCTTATCGCATAAGGGATATGGCTGCCAGAGCACAAGTATTTCTTAAGTAACTCAAGGTTCACTTAAGTGATACCCGTGCACGAAGAAGGGTATAAATACCTTACTTTACCTAATTTTCACCATTCTTCTTCCATTCTCAAGAATATTAAAGCCTAAAAAGTAGGAATTCTTGAGAGAATAAATTGTGGGTGGTTTTGAATATTTGGTAAATTTTATTTACGTATTTTTCCTTTAAATTTATGGTAAGCTTCCATCTATTTTAGGATTAAATTCTTTTTTTCCTTCTAGAATCCTTAAGAGGTTGGTGGTTGATTTTATCACTATTAGATCTTGGAATTCATCGAATTTTGAGGGTAAATATTCCTTAAGCATAGGAGGACATTGTGTTGGATTCAATTGTTTGATTCCATAAATAGGCCCCACATGCAAGGTAATGTGATATTTGGACTCGAATCACAATAGTGCAATATAGGTATGATTTCTCTCATTTTGATGAGTAGATTGTGATTTTGATTGTATGGAACCTTGTGGATGCTTCTTAGAAAGAAAAATTGGTGGTTTAGGAGATTCTTTAAGCTTTTCTTTGACATCCAGGTAGGTTAGGCTTGCTCTCTTTATAGATTGAGCTATTTCTTAGTATAATTATGATATTATGGTAGATTTGGGACGGGAATTAGGTGTTTGAGGTATGATTATCAATATTTAGAATTAGTTGGATTGTTTAGGCTATCCTAAAATCATAATTTATGCATAATTGACTTAGTGTCTCATGTTTAATAAAATTCCTATCTTAGAGCAATTTAAGGCTTTTTTAGTATCTAAAAGTGCATTTAGATACTTTAGCCTAGTCTAGGGTTTAATTTGCCTTATAATGGGCTTTGGGGATTAGAAGTGGGTCCCTTCCCGCCTTTTTCCAAGACTTAAGCTAGTTTTTGTAGACTCTTATGTTCTTGTACATTTCAAAATGCTTACTATGGGACTTGAGAAAATTAGATACTTAATGATCACAATTTTTCATTTTGTGGGTTGATGCTATTTATGGTAATACCCGATAAATTGATTATGATAATAATGATATGAGCTTCGATAAAAGTCCAATAAGTTTTAAGATATTAATGATATGAGAATCTATTGAAATCCAAAAATAAATTATGATGTTGATGGTATGAGTACGGGTTCAAGTTCCACAATTGAGAATTGTTTATGATGTGATATGGCACGGATGGATTTTTTATCATAGTAGAATTGTTAGTAGATTATGGATACTCAGTTATTTATTTTTCTTGATTGTACACTCCAGACTTATAGGGCCTGTGTTGGGTTATTTAATTTTCCACGCTTATTGGCTTATGGGGGCACTTTATTAGATATAATTGTATGATCCTTACTTTATTATTTTGGATTTATTAATTTATTTATGCATAGTGGTGTTGGAGTTTAATTCCAGGTTTATCCCTTTTACCTTGACTTATCTTATTTTATCTTATATTTTGTTATATTTATATCATGATTTTGCTCAGTCAACCGATGATGCCTACTAAGTACCCCTAGTTTTTAGTACTCATACTACACTTCTAAACCTTTCTGGTGTAGATCCAAGTATTAGTTTCCATTGTTTGCTCGATGCTTGTGTACGGTTAATTTTAGAGATTTTGTAAAATCTTGGAGTTGAGGTTCCCCTTTTTCCTTCTACTTATCTAAGTCTAGTTTTCTGTTTCAAAGACAGATTGTATTTGACTATTTCAGGACTTTTGGTATATTTGTATTAACTCTTGTATTGACTTTACTAGGTCGTGCGATGGTTGTTATGTTTTATCTATCCTTAGACTATATTTATTATCTTGTCATTTATGCAGCACTAAATTGTTGATTTCCGGCTACTTAGGCCATTTTATGCCAATTAGCCCATTTCTTATAGATCTAGGCTACGATTTACATTACCTACTGGAAGGATATAGTAGGTGCCATCATGACTTATAAATTGGGTCATGTCAAATTAGTATCAGATCCTAGGTTCACCAGCATTGTTGGTATAAGAGAAAGTGTCTGTTACAGTCTTACATATTAAAATAATGAAGTTTTTTCTTTTCTTTGAGAGGCTAGGACATTCTAAAGAGTTCTTCATTACTTCACTAATTTTGTGTTAAGAGTCTCAGTTGGTTTTAAAAGAATTCCTTTGATTTAACTCTTTGAAAATTGCTAGAATGTGTGTTACCTCTAAACAAGACAAGGATCTTAAGATCATGCCTAGGGATCCTATAACTATTCATAGATAACCTAGAGGTCATGGACCACCTATTGATGCATCCCCAACAAAGGACCAGAATAGGGGTCCTTGTCCAAACCTTATTTCTGTGCTTAGGCTATAGATTCTTTCACCCCAGACAAAAGTGGGCTAGGGACAAGCCTAGGATCTGCTAGGGTTTATTTTTTCTTCCTTTGTTAAGAATGATTTGGTTCAGCTTTTGGGATTAGTTGGTGGTGCATTTTTTGATGGTGCATAGTCTATAGATTAGAGTGGTACTAAGGCGGTAATGCAACTTATAGATATGGCTCCTAAAGTTGAGGTCTATCCTAAGCTAGTGATTGCTCATCCAGTGGTTTCATAGCCTACTATGTCTATTAAGGAGCAGAAGATATTGGGTAGATTCTTGAGAATAGCTCCTCCTAGGTTTTCTGGTGTACCAGGTAAGGATGCTTATGAGTTTCTAGTTATATGTGAGGGTAGGCTCCATAATTTAGGCCTAGTTGGGACTCATGGTGTAAATTACACTACTTTTCAATTGGACTTGGTAGTTATCATTGGTGTAGAGGTTATCTTTATTCCAGTCCAGCTAGATCTTCCAATTTGTCATGGACTCAGTTCTCTAAGATCTTCCTATAGAAGTATATGCCTCGCGGTCTTAGGGATCATTTAAAATATTAGTTCTTGAGGTTGGAGTAGGTCTCCCTGATAGTTGTTGAGTATAAGGCTCATTTTTTTAAGTTGGCTAGATATGATAATTATTTTTTGACTTTTGAGTATGAGAGGGTTTTGTTTGGTAGGGGATTGAGACTTTTGATTCGTATGTTTATGAAAAGTTTGGTTATTACGGGTAGGCCTTTTAATAAGGAGTCAGACCACACTCAAGTCATGAAAGTGATGCAAGCCCAAAGGTGCATTGATAAAAGGCCAAGATATCAAGGTAGCTTTAGTGGGAGCCATAGTGGCTTATGATTCAGATGTAGTGATTTTATAGGTAGATAACGTTTATGTCAACCCTATCAGCTTCAGGGTCAGTTTAGTAGACCCATTTAGGTTGTGCTCTTAATTATCAATGGAGGTTAGTCTAGTGTTAGTGATCATCCTAGCTAGGGTAGTGATCAGTCTTCAAGGGGTTCATCTTCTAGTTATTGAAGTCGTGGAAGTTATTCTGATAATTTGGATCTTCTAGTTTTGTTACAATTCATAAAGTGTGTCATGTTTGTAAAGTTTCTTGTCACTTCATATGAGAGTTCCCTAGTTGTGGAGCGATTGTTCCTTCAGCTCAGGGTGTTACACCTATTAAGGCCATTCGCTCCTTAGATAGAGGTGGTATGTATGGTCATTAGGATAGTCCCTAGGGAACATCAGTATTCTCTAAGATTAAATTAAGGTCTGATTTTAAGGATTTGGGTAGAAGATATATCGAAGATAACCTTTAGGGCTCGTTATGGTCATTATGAGTTTCTAATGATGTGTTTTGGGTTGACTAATGCCTTAGCTGCATTGATGAACTTGATAAATTGAGAATTTAGGACTTATTTAGATTCTTTTGTGATTATGTTCACTGATGATATCCTTGTGTATTCAAAGAGTAGAGAGGAGCATGCTTAGCATATGAAGATTGTGCTTCAGATATTGCGAGATCATTTACTTTTTGACAAATTCTCTAAGTATGAGTTTTGTCATAAGTTATTGACATTCGTAAGGCATGTGATATCAAGGGATGGGATTATAGTAGAATGAATGAAGATTGAGGCAATTAATGATTGGGCCAGACCTATATCTCTGATTGAGGTTTGTGGCTTCATTGGTTTGGATGGTTACTATAGGCAATTTGTTAAGAGTTTTGCTACTATTGTAGCACCTATGGCCATATTTACTCGTAAGAATGTTCCTTTCTAATTGTCCAAGAAGTGTAAGTCGAGCATTGAAAATTCAAGAAGTTTTTTACTTTGGCTCTTATGTAGTCTCTTTTTTGTTGAGGGTGAGGGATTTACCCTATATTGTGATATTTCTAGTGCTGGCATAGGTTGCGTGTGAGGTAGCAGGGTCTTCTTATCACTTATGTATTGAGGCAGCTGGAGGTGCATGAGCATAACTACCTTATTAATAATTTAGAGTTGGAAGCAATAGTTTTCATGCTTAATATATAGAGGCATTATCTGCATCGCATGCATTATGAGATCTTTACAGATCATCATAATCTTCATTACCTTATGACCCAGTGGTAGCTTAATCCTACGCATCATAGATGGATGGAGTTGCTTAAGGATTATGATTTCTTCATCTTATTTCATTTGGGCAAGGCAAATATAGAAGTGGATACCTTGAGTCAAAAGGTGGTAAGTATGGGTATCTTGTCTTGTATTTTAGTTTCTCAGAGTCCATTGGCGCAGGACATTTAGTCCTTATCCAACTTTATGGTGCGACTTGATATTTCAGACCCTAGGAGGATTCCTGCTAGTTTTGAGGCAAGGTCTTAACTATTTGAACAAATTCAGAATCATTACTTTTAGGATAAAAGACTTTTTATCATCCATGATCAGGTGTAGAGTGTTGAGTCCTAAAGGACTTCCATAGATTCAAAGTGTGTTTGGAGATTTGATAATTGCATTTGTGTTCTAGAGGGTTGGTGACCTAATTTAGTTGATCTTCATGAGGCTCACAGCACCAGATATTTAAATCACCCAGGTACATCTAATATGTATAGAGATTTAAGATAACATTAGTAGTGGAAGGGCATGAAGAGAGATATGGCAGACTTTGTATCTTATTGCCTATGTTATTAGTAGGTGAAGGTCGAGCATCCGAAACCTGGTGGATTAATTTAGAGGTTACCCATTCCTATTTATTGTGGATCTATGGACCAAGTTGGCACATTTCATTCTTATTCAGATATCCCTCAGTTCCGAGAGCTTAGACTATATCTATATTTGTGGGATAGTCTGATTGTATGGTGTGCCTATATCTATCATCTCAGACCGGGGTTTAATGTTCACCTCTAGCTTTTAGGTGCTTTTCGGTTAGAGTTGTGTACTCAAGTTGATCTTAGTATAACCTTTTATCCTCAAACTGACTAGCAGTCAGAGTGGATTATTTAAATTCTTAAGGATATGCTTCAAGCCTGTGTTATGGATTTTGAAGCTTAGTGATAGCAAAACTTGCCTTAGTAGACTTTGCATATAATAAGATCTACTATTTAAGTATTAAGATGGCACCTTTTGAGGGTTTATATAATAGGATATATCTCTCTCCGATTGGATGGTTTGAGACTTTTGATGTTAGACATCGTGGTACGGACTTGCTTCAGGTGTTGTTAGACAAAGTCAAGATAATTTAGGATAGGTTGAGGGCAACTCAAAGTAGGTAGAAGGAATATGTAGATCATACACTTTGAGCCTTGAGATTTGGAGTTTGTGACTGGGTATTCCTATGAGTATCACCTATGAATGGTTTGATGAGAATCGAGAGGAAAGGCAAGCTCAGCCCTAGATATATTCGACCCTTTGATATTCTTTTGCACAGTTGGTGAGGTGTGTTATAAGTTATCCTTAACCCTAAATTTTATTGTAGTATATTCGATTTTCCATGTTTCTATGTTATGGCGATATATTCCTGATCCATCTCATGTTCTCAGATGGGATTCAGTTGAGTTGGATGAGCGGTTAACCTTCGTGGAGGAGCTTGTACTCATATGGGCGAGTGATGTTAGGTGGTGCACACTAGGAAGATTCCTGTATTTAAGGTTCAGTATAGGGACCTCCTAATAGAGGAGACTAGTTATGAGATCGAGAGTAAGATATGGAACCAGTATCCCCACCTATTCAAAGCTTTAGGTACATCTTAATCCTTTACATATGCGGACGAAAGTCCTTTAAGTAGTGGCTATTGTAATGACCCTCCATGTTATTTTCCATATTTCTGCTAATTTTTACTTTTTAGAGCTTTTCTATAGCTGCCTTAAGTCATTAATGAATTGCTAAAACTGACAGTTTGATTACCGGGTAGTTTGTTTGGTTTTTAGAGCTAATTTCCTATTTTGAAGTCTTTGCTGGTTCAAATTGGCTACCGGGATAAAACTCTAATTAAATGGTCTTATATACAAATTTTGACTATTTCAACAGCTCTGGAATATTGATTTTAGGCTAAAGGACCTTTGCTCTGGTTCCCGAGGCTCCCAGACTCATTTTGGGCTATTGTATGAAAGTTAAGAAAATGGCAAATGGGTATGGAACCCTCTTTTCATTGAAACGACCTCAAGTGGAAATTTTAGTTGCGTCATTAAGTCTGTAATGTCGAATTTTATAGGGTGGCATATTCCATTTGGGTATACGGGATTCTAGATTAATCTTGAAGGGTTGATGGAGACTTGAAAAATTCCAAGCCTTATATGGTGCTGGTGCTGGTGCATCGTGTAAGAATTACCTCTAATCACTTAAGAAATTTGCGAGGCCCATCAAATGTCTCTTAAATAATAGGCTTGGTAGTGGATCAAGTATAGCCTAACTAATACTAGTGTCGCGTATGCGACATCTGCTCAGTTTTCCATATATCGCGTAAGCAATAGACAGATTGCATAAGCGATATGAGTGCTAGAGCATAAGTATCACTTACGTGATTCGAAGTTCACTTAAGCAATACCCATTAACCTAGAAAGGGTATAAATACCCCACTTAGCCTAATTTTCACCATTCTTTGTCCATTCTCTATATTATTCAACCCCAAAAAGTGGGAATTCTTGGGAGAATAAATTATGCATGGTTTTGGAGCTTTGGTAAAGTTTATTTATGCGTGTCTCCTTCAAATTTGTGGTAAGCTTCCATCTATTATAGGATTAAATCCTTCTTTTTCTTCTAAATCTCTAAGAGTTTTGTGTATTGATTTTAGCACTATTAGATCTCAGAATTTACCTGTTTTTTAGGATAAATGTTCCTTGAGCATAGCGGGACGTTGTGTTGGATTTGATTGTGAAATTCCATAATGGAGACACACATGGGATTTTATGTAATTTTTGGACCCAAAGAATAATAGGGCAATATAGGTATCATTATTCTTGTTTTGATAAGTAGATTGTGATTTTGATAGTGTGTCACCTTGCAAATGCTTCTTAAAAGGGAAAATTAGTGGTTTAGCAGATTCTTTGAGATTTTCTTTGGCGTCCAAGTAAGCTAGGCTTACCCTGTTCATAGGGTAAGCTATTTCGGAGTATAATTATGATGTTATGCTAGATTAGGGATAGGATTTAGATATTGCAGGTATGATTGTCAATATTTAGGATTAGTTGGACTGTTCACGCTATCCTTAAACCTTAATTTATGCATAATTGACTTAGTGGCTCATATTTAATTAGAATTCCTATCTTAGGGATATTTAAGGCTTTTTTAACATCTAAAAGTTCATTTAGATACCTTATCCTAGTCTGGGGTAGAATTTTTCTGATAATGAACTTTGGGGATTAGAAGTGGGCGGTCCCTTTAGCCCGCATTAGGCCAAGACTTGAGCTAGTTTTGGTAGACCATTATTCTCTTGTTTTATATTTCAATGTGCTTACTATGGGATTTGAGGAAATTAAATACTTAATGGTCATGATGGTTTGATTTTTGGAGTTGATGTTATTTATGGTAAAACCCGGTAAATTGATTATGATAATGATAAGAGTACCAGCTTAAGCCAGTCAATTGAATAAGATATTAATGATATAAGAATCAATTCAAGTCTGGCAATTGAGAATTTCTTATGATATGATATGGTTCAGATGGATATTTGGTCATGGAAGGATAGTTGGTAGATTATGGTTACTCGGTTATTTAATTTCATTCATTGTACCCTCCAGTCTTATGGGGGCCTGCATTGGGTTATTTACTTTTCTGAACTTATGGAGGTTAGTTTTGTAGATATAATTGTGTGATCTTTTGTTATTATTTCAGATTTATTGATTTATTTATGCACAGCGTTGTTGGAGTTTAATACTAGGTTTACTTCTTTTACCTTGACTTAGCTTATTTTATCTCGCATTTTATCATAGTTATACCATGATTTAGCTCAGCCGGTTGATAATGCCTACTAAGTGCCCGTGGTTTTTTGTACTCATACTACACTACTTTACTTTTTTGGTACAAATCCAAGTACTTGTTATCGTCGCTGATTGGACATTCATGCAGGGTTGAGTTCTAAGATTTGGTGAGCTCGTGAACCAGAGTTCCCCTTTTTTCATTCTTTTTATCTATGTCTAGTCTTTTGTTTCTAAGATAGATTGTATTTGACTATTTCAGTACTTATGGTATATTTGTAGTAGCTCTTGTACTAACACTACTAGGTCGTGGGATGGTTGTTATACTTTATCTATCCTTAGACTATATTAATCACCTTGTCATTATTACAAGCATTAAATTTTTTATTTTCGGCCTCTTAGGCCATTTTTAGCAATTAGCCCATTTTTTATAGCTCTGGTCTACGGTTTGGTTTACCTCATAGAGGGATATAGTAGGTGTCATCATGACTCATAAATCAGGTCGTGAAACAAAATTTTTGTATCTAGGATAGTCTTATCTCTAGCATATATCAAATCTCCCCTGCTATCCCTTATACTAAAGACCATAGAACTTTCCCCATAATTACCTTTAGAAGCACCATCACTATTAAATTTGAACCACCCTTCCTGAGGGTAATTCCACTTGACAAAGTTGCATGCATTTATTGTACATATCCTTCAAAATACTACACCATATAAGACTAGTCAGTAGGTATATACTTTAGCCAAGGATAAAGTACATTCGCTAAAACATAAATATTTTAATTGATCTCATAAACAACTATGTATCTGGACATCCTACCTCCATAAATAATAGAATTTCTCCACTTCCAAATTTGTCCTCCTATGATGGTAGGGAGAATCTTCAGAATACGTTTTGAGTTTTGGTGGTGTCATGATCCAAACCCATTGTGAGTGGAACCCATACTAACTCTCCAATGGGATATCCTTGTATGTGTCCAAAATAAAGGACTTAATATACATAAGATAGATGTATGGTTACCCAGAAAATGTTGATAACCCTTGGATAAAAGTCACACTACAATCTATAGATAAGATCTCATCAAAGCCATTGGAATATGCTCTACACTCTACAAAAAGAAGAGTACAAGGTAGTATCACTATAAAACCACTATGTACTTATAGGATCATATTTCAGCCCAATTTAATCGATGTTACTAACAATTTGTAAATATGTAGCAACCATGACATCTAGCAATTATGCGTTCAAAATAGTCCATGTGCTATAATTTTCACTTTAACCAATCAAGTCAAGTAAATAATGAATCACTTTTATCAAATGGTGTTCAATTCAATTCGACTTCAATATAACCCATAGTACCTTAATTTAGCACTTTCTCGTAAACACTTTATTATTGTCAGCAGTAAGTATTAGCTCATTTTCGGTATAGTATCAACAACCTAAACTATAGAAGGATCCAAATATAGTGTTAAGAAATAGGATATCACAAGGATCCAAATATAATACCAATAAATTAGACCTCATAAGGATCCTAATACAATAAAAAGGTTTGACATACATTACTACGCATTACAACAAGTAGGCAAATAATCAATTTGTATGTACACATATAATCAAGTTGGGGTTTATCAGTTAATATGCACATATATGATCAACTTGGGTTTTATCAGTTAAAATACACACATAAAATCAACTTGAGTTCTAATTCCAATCAACCATCACCGACATCAATTAAAGACTTGCAATGCTCTAATTGACATGAGAAATTCCCTTTCTTGTATCTTTAACATGATTTCAATCTAAAATCAACAAACATAATTCAACCAATATTTCACAAATTCTAGGTATTATAACCTAAATTCATGATACTGAGCCTAAATTCATGAATAATTTCCTCATTTTAGGGTGTTTCTAACTTTTATCAACGATAATTCTTTATATATTACATTACTAGGGAGAATTCTAGCATAAGAATAAAAATGTAGCAACCCTTGGTCAAATTCTAAGGGGTTATTCCTCCATTCACCACCTTACACCAGAGATTCGAAGGATTAATGAATGAAAATCTAGCTAGATAGGTGAAAAAACTTACCTTAGTGGTGGAATTGAGTAAAACTTAGAGAAAAGTTCCCCTTTTCCCTAACCTAACCTTTGAATGAGTTTGGAATGAAAATATGTTTTTAAATATAAAAATTGCTATTTCCTACACTTAGTCCTATATAGCATCCCGATACCCACTATAGCAGCATCCTTATAGTGGAGATGACCTATGTTGACTTATGCTATAGAGAAACAATCCCCACAACAACGAGACCAAGATAATAGCCTTCCACTTTCTATAGAAGGGTAGGTGAGGAAATGAGTTCGCCAGCTTTCCAATTTTTTCCTATTTTATAACACACTCCAAAATTTTAAACTCTTAAACTAACCTCATTGAGTCAAATTCTATATTCAAAATTCTACTAACCCAAGTTTATTTCCCAAACTGTCTACAAGTGCTAACACGTTTTTATCTTAAATCATAGAATCCTCAACCTTTACATTATCGGATTTACCTAGACCACGCCATACCTGAAATTCATCAAAGACTAGTCTAGCCTAAAATTTGTATCACTTTATCCAGAATAAATCTTAACCCAAATTTTTGCATGCTAAGTTATACCCCAATGACAAAAAGATTCATTACAACATGTACCAATTTTCCTATCACTTTTTCCTGAATCATTATTAAAGAAAGAAGGGAAAATAGCAAAGAAATAGTACCTTAATACTCAAATTAGTAAGGGTTCCTATTATGTATATTAAATTCAATCTACAAATTCACCTCCTCAACTAAATGGTGCTTCTACTAGAATTTCATAGATCTAATCTATTTGTTTCTCACATTCCAAACATCTCTATCAACTATTGCCACTGGTTCCTCTTCGTAAGAGAGGTTCTTACCAAACAAAAGTGAGTGATAATGGAAGGTGTAGACACCATATCCATGGCATTTTTTAAGTATAGAGACATAAAATACTAGATATACTCCTAACAAACTTATAGGCAATGCTAGTTCATAAGCCATCGGCCCCACATCATCAAGAGCCTCAAATAGATCAATAAACCTAGAGCTAAGATTGCACCTCTTGCCAAACCATATCATTCCCTTTATGGGAGAACCTTAGTAGCATATATTAAACCTTCTTAAAGAACATATATCTTACATTGTGATCTATATACTTTTTTTAATGCTTTGGGCTGCCAATAACTGATTTTGAATAAACCTTTAATAGCTTGTCTTGAATAAACCTAACCTTCTCTTAAGCTTGTTTTACCAAATTTTTTCCCAAGGGTTTTGCATTACCCATCTCATCTCCTTCCATATAGAGCCATAAATAGTGTCATATTAATACTAAAGTACAAATATTTTAGGAGAACTTTCACAACGGAAGAAAATAATCCCAATGACCACCAGAGTCAGCAACACATGCTCAAAGCATGACTTTTAGCACATGAATGGTCCTCTCAGACTACCCATCAATCTAAGGATGAAAAGAGGTACTAAGATCAAGCTTTGTACCCAACTCCTCATGCAACTTATGCCAAACCTTGGAGAGAAATTACTTAGGTGTATCGGATATGATAAGGACTTAAACCCTATGTTTCAAGATAAATAGATGGGTGTTAGCCCACAGTTGTCTGGGTGGGACTAGGGCAATCATATAACTTCCTTAACATAGATTTTCTAACTTCTCTGAGTTAGAGTTCACTTTAACTATAATAAAATGTTGTGGACATTATTAGCCTATCAACAATAAACTAGATTGAATAATACTGTCCTAGGATCTTAGGAAGACCTATCATGAAATCCAATACAATAATCTCCAATTTTCACTTAGGAATAGGCATCTTCTAAAGCAAACCCATAAGTTTTTAATGCTCGTGTTTCACCGGGTGATATTTTGCCACATACTCTACTATATCTCTATTTATTTAGGCCATTGTTAGAGTTGTCTCAAGTCAAGCCACTGTTGACAAAGTTTGTAATGCCTATAACGAGTCCTAAAAGTTGTTTTAGGAATATAATCAGGTCGGATTTTCAAAAGAAGATACCATAATCATAAATCTATCTTCAAAAACATTGAAGGACCCTTTAATTAATTGAAGAAATTATCAATTCTAGGTAATGGGTAATTTTTTTGAATGGTTACCTTATTCATCTATCAATAATCTATAAATATTCTGATACGACCATCTTTATTTTTAACAAACAACACTAGAGTACCCTACAAAAAAGCTCTAGAACAAATGAAACCCCAATGAAGCAACTCCTGCAACTGAGCCTTAGGCTCTCTTAACTCAATCAGAGCTATCCTATAGGAAGGAATAGTTATAGGGCGAGTGCACAACTCTTAATTAATATAGAAGTCAATTTATGGATCCATAGGCATACCAGACAAGTTAGTATAGAATCCTTCCTTAAATTCATACACTATACGAACTAACTCAATAGAGGGGACTTGCACTAGTGTCCCAGATAGGCCAAGAAAGTTGAGCATTCCTTTCTTACTAACTTTTAAGCATGAATGAAGGAAATTATTTTCACTGGACTATGCTTATTGATACTCCTATTCTAGCTTATCCATTCCTTGCATAGCTAAGCTAGCTTTATAATTTAGAAAAGCATGATACGGGGTCAACCAAGCCATACCCAAAATTATATCAAAATCTAACATACCTAGAATTACCGAATCCCACCAATACTGAAAGACCATGAATATCACTAAAAAAGTATGATATCTTGAGTCACTTTAACAAAATCTCCAACTGGAGTAGACAAATAAATAGGTAAATCAAGCATATCACAAACAATGTCTATCCCCAAGAAAATTTAATAGAAGTAAATTGAAAAATAGTACCCAAATCAAATAAAACTGAGGCCATCCGGTCACAGACAAGAATGGTACCTGTAATGAAATTGTCTAAAACCTCTACCTTATATTTGTCTAAGAAGGCATAGCAATAATCTTTATCATCAATTTGATCGACTTTCCTAGAAGGTTATACATTTCCACTACCTGCATTACCACCACCCCCAATTATCACCATAGCCTACCTGATAACCATTAAGCCCACCCTATGCATGACCCATTCTATTTTCTCTACCTGCTCTGCTAGCCAAAACCAAAGCTCTGGATTACTGCTGACCTTGAAAACTTGCCTGCCTACTATTGGGATAACTCTTCTCCACCTACCTATGGATAAAACAAACTTGATCAAACAAAGGTTGATTCGCCTAAGAATATAAAATACCTTGGCTACCCACGTATGAAGGTTGATGAATGGTCCCTAATAGACCCCTATAGATATTAACAAAGCTAAGTGTATCAAAGGTATAAGGTAGGTTTGAGAACTATGGCCTTTAGAGAAAGATCTGCAAAATTAACCCACATTTTGGGCCTTCTTTCCTATCATCTTAGCATACCCATCATACCTAAATCCATCTACTTTCTTCATAAACCCTACCAGCTTATTAAAAGTCTTCCCTAAAGATGTTATCTATAAATCTTAGACCTACAACTTAGTATTCAAACCCTTTATAAAGTAATAAATCCGCTCTTTCCCAGTGTAAAGTGTTTGGGTGAAAATATATGGGACTTAGCCTCATAATTTACATTTCCATATTGCCTGCTCTTTGGTGACAAATGAATTTTTCTTCTAGTCAGGCAAGGTCTATGGCTCATACTTCTCTAGAAAAAAGTGTGGCACTTAGTGTAAAATAATGAAGATAATGTTGAAGATTGACATTCCCCATATCCCCTTCACCACTACTTAGTATCTTCCTATAGTTGGAAGGTCACAAATTCAACTCTACATTACTCCAAAATGCCAATCTTATCCAACCACTTAAAATAATTTACAATAAAACAAAAGGCATTCTCTATCTCAGAACCAAGAAAATGGGGGTTTCATCACTAGTAACTTGCAAACAATTCATGCTTATTCCTAGTCATAACAAAACCCAACACCGGATGAGAAAACTCTTCTTTCCCAAGAACCTCATTAATTTTAGGGTCTACAATGAGAGGATATTGCATCCCCTGATGCGGCGAATAGAAAATACAAGCATGGACCCAGCATTAGCCAACCCACTCAAAACACTAAAAACCTATTAAATTATCTTATAAGATATTTATAGACGGGTTGCACATCCCTAATAGGTGCAACATCCTCTACCTCTAGAATTTACAATTTTATCATCTCATCCTAATGATCCTCGAATGAGGAAGGTGACTCAGATCTCTACTTGGATGGATTATTTGTAGCCCAAGCTCCACTACTAGTGGGGGCTACCCTACCACTTCTTTTTTCTCTTTCTTGGTACTCACATATCTTCTACCATTTACTATGGGCTTAACAGCTTGAGAAGTTAGTGCAAGAATGTCAAGACCCAATTTATAAGTCATGATGGCACCTACTATATCCTGCCAATAGGTAAGCCAAACAGTATCTCGAAGCTTTAAACAATGGGCTACTTTGGTGAAAAATGGCCAAAAAGGCTAGAAATCAATAAATTAAGGGTTATAATAAAACATGACGATAAATATAATCTAAAAGATTGAAAAGCCATAGATACCATCCCAAGATCTAGTAGAGTTAGTACAAGATCTACTACAAATACACTACAAGTTCTAAAATAGTCAAATACAATCTGTCTCAGAATCAAAAGGCTAGACATAGATAAATTAAAGGAAAATGGGCAACTCCAACTTTAAGAGCTCACCCTATCTCTGAAATCCAATAAAGAATGATTGTCACGTTAGCGGTGGCTACTAGTACTTAGATCTACACCAAAAAGGTACATAAGTGTAGTATGAGTACAAAAACCATGGGTAAACAATAGGCAAAATTATCTTGACCAAGATAAATCATGATATAATTACGATAAAATATAAGATAGAATAAGCAAGGTCAAGGTAAAGGGGCAAACCTGGAAATCAACTCCAACACCGTTGTGCATAAATAAATCAATAAATCAAAAATAATAACGTAAAAATCACATAATTACATCTAATAAATTGGCCCCCATAAGCTAGTAAGTGTGGAAAACTAAATAACCCAATACAGGCCCCTATAATCCTGCAGGATAAAATCAAAGAAAAGTAAATAATTAAGTAACCATAATTTACAAACCATCATTCCATAACTAAGAAACCATCCATACTATATCACATCATAAACATCTGTCAATGTCGAACTCAACTAAAAACTCAGTAGCATAATCATCATTACCATCATTTATCGAACTTCAACCAAAACTCATATTATCAGTATTATAGTCAATTGTTGGACTTGAATCGGAACACGTATCATCAATATCACAATCAATTATTGGACTCAAACCAAAACTCAAATCATGAATATCATAACCAATTATTGAAATTAAATCGGAACTCGTCAATATTAATAACTAATGGGTTTTACCATAATTAGCATCAACTTTCCAAAATGAAACCATCATAACTAATAAATATCTAATATACTCAAAATCCCATAATAAGTGCTTCAAAATGTAAAAAAAAATATAAAGGCCAATAAAAAGTATCTTAAGCTTTGCGCTAAGGCCGGCTGGAGGAGCACACTTCTACTCCCTGAAGTCCATTATAAGGAAAATTATACCCTAGACTAGGATAAAGTATCTAAATCCATTTTTAGATGTTAAACAATCCTTAATTACCCCTAAGATAGAAATTCTACCTAAAGCATGAGCAACTAAGTCAATTATGCCTAAATTACGATTTCAAGATAGCCTAAATAGTACAACTAACCTAAAATATTGATGATAATACCACCAACACCTAAATTCCACCCCAAATCTAGTAAAATATTATAATCATATAATGAAATAGCTCATCTATGAAAGGGTGAACCTAGCATACCTGGATGCCAAAAAAAGCTCAAAGAATCCACTAAACCAATGATTTTCCCTCTTGAGAAGCTTTTGTAATATGCTATGCTACCAAAATCACAATTTTCTCATCAAAAATATAACAATGATATCCATATGAAACTATTATTCTTTAGGTCTAAAAATCACGTAAAATCCCATGTGGGGCCCTTTAATGGAATTACATATTTGAAGCCAACACAATGTCCCTCTATGCTCAAGAAGTATTTACACTCAAAATGGATGAATTCTGAATCCTAAGTGCTAGAATCAAGCCACCGGGATTGTTGGGATTCTCAAAGAAAAGAAGAATTTAATCCTAAAATAGGTGTAAGCTTACCACACATTCAAACATGAAACGTATAAATAATCTCAACCAAAGATCCAAAATTACCCATAAGTGTTTTCTCCATGCTTTCCACCTTCTAGGATTCCAATATCTTTAGAATAGATGAAGAATGGAGAAAAATGGGCTAAGTGGGTATTTCTACCCTTCCCAAGTGCACGGGTATTGCCTAATCAAATTTTGGATCACTTAAGCGATACTTGTGCTCTGGCACACAAGTCATTTAAGCAATCAGCTAATCACTTATGCGATAGCTGGGTAGATAAGAAAATGTCATATATATGACATAAGTATAGATTATGTAATAGCCATTCAGTAACCTACACGCTTAAGAGACACATTTCGTCGCTTAAGCGATACTTGCTGGGGCTTGACAGATTGATTAAGAAATCAGAGGTATCTCTTAAGTGATACACTAGCAACAGTTCAGACATGGAGAAATTCGAAGCCTTTTCCAAACCCTAGATGTTCATTCAATATCCCATATATGGAAATGAACTATGCTACCCTATAAAATTTGACATTCTAGACTAAATGGCCTAGTTAAGATTTCCATCCGAGGTTATTTGATGAAAAGTAGGTCCTATAGCCTATAATATCTCAAGTTTTTTAGCTCTAGACCCATTATCATATAGGCCATTAAATTAGCTTTCCAATGCCACCAGTCTCACATTAGTTCGATATCGTGGAAAAAGGTTATAACCGATTGACTGAGGGACTGTTAAATTGTTAGTGATAACGACTCAGGCAAAGACCCATTACCAGACGTAACTAGTTGTTGTGTGGATTCATTTCCATGGTAGTGAGTTATTCAAGAAATTCAGCCATGTGGTAACAAGTCTATCCAATGACTCGTTATCATTCCTGATGAGTCATTAGGTAAACCAATTCTCATCACATAAAGAAACTAAGAAATCAAGTCCCCGACAATGACTACTCCTAAAGACTTATAATCATACCCAAAGAGTCAACAGGAGGGAAGTCATTATCACAATAGTAAGGACACAAGTATCAGGTCCCCAAGTCATGACTCCACACCATGACTCATGACCAGGCATAACAAGTCATAGCTCGAGCTGTTACGACTGGAAATAGAAATTCCTGCGCTGTTTAAAAAGGGTTGTTTAGTTTTTTCCCATCCCTTAAACTCCTAAACCACATCGTTTAGGCTTCCCCAAGAGGGGTATATAAGCCTAAACTTTACCAAATCCACTAGTTAATTATAAATCATTCTACACTTAGCAAAATAAGAAATTATCCTCCTCTCCAAAGCAAGTTAAGCTTTCGCCATCTCAAGTTCAATTACAAGGATTTCCCCATGGCTTTCACCTTCAGGTATGTGTATTTTATCAATGGGTCCCTTCTACCTATTGAATCCTAAAAAATGATTTTAACCCTACAAGTTACTTTCCCCTCAAATTGGGTTCTAGGTGAAATATGAAGTTTTCTTTAATTTGCTCAGTTTGTTTTCTAATCCTACCATGAATAAATTTCCCTCCATGCGAGTGCCATCTTCCATGTTCAAAAATCATGAATTTCCTTATTATTGAAAAATTATTGTTTGGCGGTATGTTTATAAAATTCTATACAATGATCAGCTTTAAATTATCATCATGCTCAGTTGCATTAGACAAAGCTTGTGGGTTATGAACACCCGATACCTAGGAATTCAAACATACATTAGTTTACATGCTTATTAGTGTTTCAAATTATGCATGCAATACTATTTTCAGAATGATATTATGATGAGCAATTCAGTTTATGCTTTAGCATCATTCAGTTGGGAGTCATACATAGCACCGAGTGAATGCAGGGATGACGGCTCCCCCATTAGTTAGGAAGATATTACTAGTAGAAGTCCCTATGTTCTAGAACTACGGAGCCACCATAGGTAAAAGGGTTCCCCCATCAATTGAATCATGACACCCTAGTTCTTTAGGATATTAGTTTAGTAGATCCACGCTAGCTAGTGTTGATACCTTTGGAAAGGTACTGGTACCCTTCAAACTGGGGTTATAGGTTGGACCTTTATTTGCTCATATTAGGGTATGTTGATTATTAGTAGGTTCCATAGTCCTTAATTTATGCTTTAGTTTATGCTCCGTTCAGGCTAACGATGACCTTGTATTCAGTTATTCAGATATTCAGTTTTTGTTCTGTATATAATAGTACTTGGTCTTGCATTTAGTTTTCATGTTCATGAATTCCTGATCATCTTATACTAGTTAGTTTCCCATCTCTCATACTCAGTACATTAAAAGTATGTATCGCAAACTTTTTGTGCTATATGGCCTCATAATATAGGTTCGGAAGCTCAGTAACCCGACCACTGTTAGCATTTTCCCGTACCACTCAGCAAAAATTATTGGGGAGTCCTTATCATGCGAGGGCTAGCTATCTGTTATTTATTTTCTTTCAGACTATTTCATTTCAGTCATTTGGAGTTAGTTCGGGGCTTGTCCCAACATCTTATTATGTTTAGAGACTTCCAGACAAATGTTTAGTTTTTATCCAACTTATTGGGTTGTCAAATATTTCTATTTCCAACAATGATAGATATTCAGCTTTATATTATTATGATTTCCAGTTAATTCACTTGGCTTCTGCATAGTATTTTTATAATTTCTTTAGTATCTAAATGCAATCCAGGCCATAGGTTAGCTTAGGGGCACTTATGACAGTAGCCACTATGTTATGACTCGGGGATAGTCTCAGTTTGTCACACATCCACTTGCCATTTTTCTTAACTTCCAGTGAATAGTATGAAATTATTTTGGGAGCCTTGGGACCCAAACCAAGGGTCCTCCTAGCATAAAATCAATATTTTGGAGATGTTTGAACAGAAAGAATTGGCATACAAGGTTTTTTTAATTAATTTTTTTATTAATAGCCAATTTAAATGAGCGAAGATTTAAAAATAGGAAATTGTCATGAAAAAATAAATGAACCACCTGGTAACCGAACTATCAATTCTAATAAGTCATAAATGACTTTGGGAAGATATAGGAAAGATCTAAATAGTGAAAATGAGCAGAAATATAGAAAATGACCTGGAGGGACATTACAAGGAACCTCTGCTCTAACTTTAAAGCTCTTTAATTCACCATTTGTGAAACCAATAGAATGAAAAGATTAAATACCAATCTATATCACCAGATATCAATTGGAATGAAGTCATAACATGAAAAAAAGAAGAAAGTGAAGTTTCCTAAAGTCATGTAGCCTCCCAAAGAAATTTTTGACATCTCCATACCATTTCATAATAATATACTAGACTCATTTTGGTATGGTGATATCGACAATCCTAGGTATCTATACCAACTTTTCATTATCCAAACTTATCATGAGTGGTAGCCATACTAAACTCCTTTGGGGAACCATCTAAATTGAATAACTAACACCAAACACTTAACCATTTTAAGTAAGAACAAAAGTAGATCTATTAATATCACTAATATCTCTAAAAATAGTATAAGTAAAATGTAGAAAAAAATCAACACTAATATCTCCCCAAAAATAGAAGGACGTCATGCCAAAACATCAAACTGAAACAATCCATGGGTAAAAAATAGAAAACTAATAATAACTAAATTGTTTATGTTCAAAATAAAGAGCAATATATAAATAAGTTAGATCTATGGTTGCTCAGAAGATGTTTCTACCCTTGCACCAGAATTCACACTACAATCTCTAGATAAGGTCTCGTTGAAGTTGCTAGAATATGCTTTGCACTCAACAAAAATAAGTACAAGGTAGTATTGGCTTGAAACAACTATGTACCGCTAGGATCATAGTCTAACCCAACTTAATAAATGTGAACACTTAACTAACAATTATAAATAACTAGCAACTATGTAATCTAGCAATTATGCATTCAAAACAGTCCTTTTACCACCAATTTAACTTTAGAATCAAAACCTAGAAACCCTTGGTCAAAATCCAACGTTTTATACCCTTTTTCACCACTTTGCACCTTAAAAATCCATGTTGTTTAAGTTTAACACCTCCACCATGATTATAACCCAGATATTTTAAGGATTAACGAATGAAAATCTAGTTAGGTGGGTGAAAGAATTTATATCAATGGTGAATTTTAGTAGAAATAGGAAGAAATTTCCCTTTTCCACCCTAACTTGACCTTTGAATGAGTTTCGAATAAAAAATGCATTTTAAGTCTAAAAACTACTATTTATTTTTCTTATCCCACTACAACGGTCTGATTCCAACTATAGCGGCATCATGATAGCAGGATTTATCCATTATAGTGGAGTTGACCCATCTTGACTTCTGCTATAGCGAAACTGCGGTAGCGGCTTTACATAAAGTATCACAGAGTTAGTGAGGCAGTGAGTTTGGTAGCTTCCTATTTTTTCCAAATATTATGACACACTCCTATATTCAAACCACTCAAACTAACCTTTTACATCAAATGTTATATCCAGTTCTAAAAATTTCAACTAACTCCCTAACTTCTTAGCTAATACATTTTTATCTTAAATCATAAAATCATCAACCTAACTATTATCGAATTTACCAAGATCACACCATACCTAAAATTTATCCAATACTAGCCTAGCCTACAATTTTAAACACTTAATTATGGGAGAATCATATCTTGAATTTTTAGTATGATAAGTTATATCATAACAATGAAAAGAGTCATTACAAGTGGTTTATCAATTGACCATCATGAGGCAATATTGTAATTAATCTACACAAATAGAACTTGCAAAGCTACTGTTGTGGTTGTAATTAGCTAAATACTCCTTTCAAAAGACCAAGTTAGGAATATATGATCAGTAGTCTCTTCGGAAGGGTAATCACAACATATGCATCTACAAGAAATAGTTACTACATCTTTAAAAAGTGGTTCATCTATTAGAATTTTCCTTCTCCACAACTTTCATAAGAAAAAAAATCTTGAAAGGAAAACTTATGTTGTTTGTGCCATACTAATTCCCATGCACTCTCAACTAAAAAATTTCCGCTATATGTAACCATCCGCCAAGGTCTATCTATCATGACCCAACTTCTCAAGTCATGATGGCACCAATTTTAACCCACCAGTAGACAAACCAAATCATGGCCTAGAACAATAAGTAATGGTCTAAATAATAGAAGATATAAGAATAAAAAATTTAGGCATGAAATAGGAATAATAAGTGTGAAATACATAATTACAAAAAAGTATCCCCTAACCTTGTAAGGTCGGTACAAGAGCCACCAAATCTAAAGTAGAGTACTAAAGAGTATCAAATATACACATAGTCTCAAAAAGTTAAAGACTGTCCCAAAATAGAAAAAGCAGATAGAATCAGCTCTAGCTCTAAAATGTTACCCTATCTCTGAATCTCTAAAAGCAAAGCCTGAATAAAGGGTCAGTGGTAATAACTCTTACTTGAATCTTCATTAGAAAAAAGATGCAAAATTGTAGTATAAGTACGAAAAACAATGGGTACTCAGTAGAAGTTATTAGCTGATTGAACTAAATAATAATAAAAGTATCATAAAATGTAAGAATGTAAACTGAGTCAGGAATAAAAGTGCATAAATAGAACTAATACTCTAATCAGATGAAAGCAACAAATATACATAATAAAAAGAACACAAAAGTAAATCCTAGCTAACTACACATGACTGGGGGCCCATAAGCCCAAAAGGCAAAATAAACCCCAATCAAGCCCCCATAAGTCAGGTGGGTTTAATCAAGGAGGAAATAACAAATATAATAATTTAGTGTGTGCTCATAAGTTATAACATACTTAAAATTTCCTTAGATCCATGAATGTCGGACTTAAACTGGGACTAGTAAGAAAAACATCATAGAAGTGCCACATGTAGATTATGAATACTGGACTGAAACCGGAACTAGTAAGTAACATCATCATAAATAGGTGCCATATATAGGCCATGAATGTAGGAAATGAACGAAACTAATAAATAAGTTTCAATTAATAAAGATCGAAATCACAACTCCCATTAAGTCAAAATTAGTCTCAAACTCCCAAATCGAGTGGTTAAATCCATAAAAGTAGCAAGTTAAAACCACTAAAACCAAGAAGGATGTTAAAGGTTAATCGCATTATAATTCGGGTAGTAAAACTAGTTAGAACTTGATAAATGGCCTAAGTCATTCTAAGGTTCAAGATTTTTCCAAAGATGACAAATGAAGGTCTATTTGAACTACCAGGAACAAATTTAGTCATTTGACTTAAAAGGGATAGAGCTAGTGCGGCCTGCTACTAGTCATAAAAATCCCTACTAAGGCAAATATATACCCGAACCTAGACTAAGGATTTACAGTTCCACCCCACGGTCTTAAATAAATGCAAAATTAGTCCTAAGGTATCATTATGACTATTAATAGAGATACAAGCCAAACTCTATCAATAAAGGCCCCAAACCAACTAACTTTAACCCAAAAAATACCAATCTAACAACCGAGTGATAAATACCTAAATATCGCTAGCATAATAATGCACTAATACCATGATAAAGTTCAATTATTGAGGAAACTAAGCCTAGCCTACCTGGACACCACCAAAAGCCCAGGAAAGTTCACTATTCCAAAGCTTTCTTTTTCAAGAAGCCTCCAAGCACTACCAAATAATTAGAATAATAATCTATACATTAAGATAAAAATAATAATACCCATATTACATATAAATGATCTGGGTCAAATGTCAAACTAAACATCTCACGTAGGGACTGCTTTTAAAATCATAAAAGTAAAACCGTCAGTGTGCCCCTTATAGCTCATGGATTATTTACCTAAATTTGTGGGTGAAATCTAATCTCAAATGAACGACAAATCAACCATAAAAATATTCAAAATCTATGAACTAAGTAAAAAAACAGAAATTAAACAAATACTTACAAATATAAAGGTGACAAAAAGACCACAAAGATGTCTCCAACTCACACCTACACCAAATGATTAATATCAACACTCTCCTAGTTCTATAGGGTTAATAATGGTGTTTTAAGACTTAGAAAAATTTATTTGACCAAATAGGAAATGAGATCTATAGAGGGTAAGTCAAAGATTGATTCTTAGGCGACTAATGATCGCTTAATAGATCACCTCTTAAACAGCTGGTGATACGACTAAATTACACCTCTTTTACGAGAGCGTAAGCAGTCGTTGTCAAATATATAATCCAACTAGGTTGGGGTCGAATCCCATAGGGAATATGGAGCTAATTAAGTTGTATACAGATTAGTTGACTTTTAATTATTCATTTCCATAAAACAAAAAGGGGAAGTTTGATTCAGTTCACAAATTAATGGTTTCAGTTTAACAATATGAGATATGTGTAGTAGTATTCGACTTCAAAGAAATAGCAAGCTAGGGTTATGTCCACCTTGTAGTTTTTAATACTCTCGAACTATGGGCTTTACGAATTCATACATGTATCATGCTTACAGAGAAACATATTGTATTTACTAACATAATCCTAGTACTTCTCAATCATCAAGAACTAATTAACTTTAGTTCTCACGAATCAAAAGAGTTTACAAAAATAATACGAAATCTCCAAGTAGTTAATCCTGTTAAGGCATTCACATATGAAATAGGGGTTGGAAATCCTATTTTTTTGCCACTACTCTCTTTTCTGAGTCTCAACCTTTCTATCGAACAAGTTGAGTTTTAAGGCACATCCTCTATGTTTGCAACTACGAGAATTCAAGATAAATGAAGAGAGTATAATATAAGCAGATCAATATATGATGAATTCAAAAATCCAAAGTAATAAATTGTATGTTATAAGGCTTCCATAACCCTAACTAATAATCTTAGCTACTCATGAGTAAAATGGAAATCACAATAGAAATACTCATCATACCAAAAAGTGAATCCAATTTTTGGTGGAGAAGCAGAAATTGTGTTTCTCCCTTAGTGCTAAGCCGCCACTCTAAATGACAAATTAGTCTTGGACATAGATTTTAGGCACCATATTTGGTCCAGACTGCTACTCTCTCTTGTGTTATATGTCGTCCGCATTCCATAGTCCCATTATGTCTCCATCTACCTCATTAATACCTAAAATCATACTAATCACGTTAGTTAGCTCAATTACATAGTAGTAGAGAAAAAACATAAGTAACTAAGGCACTTTGTTCTCCAAACTTAGCGAAAATATGGGTAAGTTATGGTGCTTAGGCGTATAAATACACCCAAGATCACCACCCCACACTTCAATCTTTGTTTGTCCTCAAACAACTTATCCATTTATGCATACTACACAAGTCTTAACACCCACAAAGGAAAAACAAGATGCTCAAATAGGTTCACACAACAATTATGAACAAGAAGTAAATTCATGGATCATTACTAGAGACAATGTACCCTAAAGAATAGACTCATTAAGTTGGAAAATTCATGCATACCATTTAAGCAAAGAAATCATATAAATTACCCAACCTTCATCAACCATGTGCCCTCACAACAAGAAAGTTCCCTATAATCACTCACAATCATGCAATTTCTAACAAGATTTAAGTTGCACTCACTCTTACAAAGAATTCTCAAATTACAACTGATGACCATTAGCTTGCCCTTAGTGTAATGCTCCACTAATATAAGAATGCTAAGATTAGGATCAAATAGGTCTTTTATGGGTCGTATTGCAGGCTGAAGGATGGGTAGGAACTATTTTGGCCAAAAATAGTGGCTATCTTCCCTAAGCGCTTTAATACACTACATTATGCAGCTAAGACCAATTTCTAACAACCAATTTACACCACTTTCATCTATCCATATTTTTTGGTTTCACCTTATCCCATTAAACTCAATTAAGAACACTATGGTAGGAGTATGAAACCCTTTCAAATATTTTTTTTGCACCTATTTCATATTACGCACCCCTATGATACTCACTCTCAACTTAAGAAATTTGCCTTAGTTGAGGTGCACAATGTCCAAGAAGGACCAGGGCCAAAACAGGTTCATTTTAACATGTCCGGGATAAAATTTGGATCATTTTCAACAATTTTTGCTACTCCCAACCACATCAATTGCACACCCCAATAACTAGACTTTGGGGCATTAATTTTACCTTTTTCCTCTTATTGTCAAACTCCTCACTCAAATTGATTTTACATTAAAGCGCTTAGGAGCTTTTGGATCAAATTACGGTCTATAAAAGAATGAGTTAGGCTACATATGAGGCTAACAAAAGAACAAGATAAAGGCTCAATGGGGCTAGCTAAGATAATGTGCAAAGGTAGGTCAAAAGAAGGAATGAACAAAGGCTGTCAAAGAAATACCTAATTCATCTCCTAAACTCATAATCTTTATTTCACTTCGCGTACACACCAGGAAAGTTTTAGTATCAGTTGCAATAAATAATATACAACAGTCTTACACACTTATGGAACATGGTCAACTCAATTAGGAGCATTATAGATTCTCGATCTGACAATTAAATGAATTCAACTAAAACCAACAATCACAACAAGAGTCACAACTAGAACCTAGGTGTTTCAAACGTAATAATCCATTGCATACACATGCTATAATGCCATGTGATCCACAAGAATATTTACATGCAACAAATGACTAATTTTATCTTAAGACGGTCGTCATCCATCCATCATCGACAAAAACACCTATCTATGACTAAATTAAACACACATCTAACAAGAAATAACATAAACAAAATAACTAATCTTATCAAAGAAGTATATTAAGGAGAAGGTACTAATTTTTTACAAAACAAGCAGCAAAGTAACCAGCCACCCTACACTTAATCTAGGCACTATCCCCAGTGCAAATAACAAGATAAAGAATCTGTCCAGTAGTCCTCTTCATCCATATTAGGAGTCATGCCACCTGCATGGAGATCATCATCGGAGCCATTTTTCCTGTATTCATCACATCATCCACGTCATCCACACATAATGAAACTAACTACAATTAAGATGAAGGTGGTGAAGTCACCACCACACACTTAATTTGTTAGTATAAACCAATTAAGTGTTATTACTGGGTACTCAGACTTTGCTGACATACACTTTGACATGGTGCACCAACATTATTCACAATAAAATTCACTCACTTCAATTCCAACAATTTTACTTCAATGAAACAATTTTTGAACAAAGTTATGCCTTAGAGCTTCAACATATCAATATACACAAAACACCATCACTTTCATATGATTTAACGAACACCATGTTTCATCAAGTAAGTTGTGAATAATGACCACACAACTAAACTACGTTAGTCATGAACAATTCAATCACATGCAAAAGCTCAAAGTACTACAACAATGGCATATACTATAACAATGATATTTATCTTCCCAAGATGCTCAAAACCTCTCTTTGACATAGCCATGGAAAGAATTTAATCCATAATTCTCAACAAACCAATTAACAACTACAACATAAAGTCACAATACTTAAGGATTAAGAAAAGAAAAACTTACCTTGAAGATGAAAGATTGAGGAAAGAAAGGAAAAATTCTTGAGATTGTTAAGTAAAGAGTAATCTTGAAGGACAAAGAGAATAGTGAGAGAGGAATCTTGTATGGCTTAGGGGTAAAATAGGGATGAATTTGTGCATTTAGGGTATGGAGTCTATTTAAAGAATGAAATCCGGGTCAGGTTGACCCAGTTTAAGGATGAGTGGTATGTTGAAGTGGATTGGGTATGTGGCGCACAATGAATGACACATGTTTAAGTGTGAGTTGCATTTGGCATCGCACAAGTAAAATAGTGAGCCTATGCGGTATGGTTGGCATCACACATGTTATCGCACAAGGGTAAGTATGTGGCACCCAATTTATCACCTACATTAGACAATACATCGCACAAGTGATTGCCTACCTTGTAGGCAGTGAACTTATGCCTCATGTTAAGCATTGCATAAGCCATCGCCTAACCATATGTGTGTGTCGCCTAAGGTGTATAAGTTAACTTAAGCATCGCATAAGCAGTCGCCAACTTAAAACAGTGAGAGTGTGCGGTTGGGTATGTGATGCACAAGCTATCGCCTAAATCAAGGTGTCCGCCACACAGCCTGATGCTCAAGTTGACTTAGGCGTCGAATAACGTAACTCTTATGTGAGGCAGTGAACTTAGGCGATTCCTTTGCCATGGCCTATGTAAACTTGGGCACCACACTCCCTGTAGTACACTTAAACTTGGATTTCATGCACCCTATTCTTCATATAAAGCATTGAGAAAGGTCCATCCACGGAACTTTTAAAGTCAGATTAACATAATTCGAGTTACAACTCTAACACGAATCAAGACTCGAGCCTTAACATTTGACCTATCCAACTTACTTGTAATGTTGCCGTTACTCCTAAAATTACCACCTTTTATATGGCTCAATTTTAAATTGAATTTGGTACCAATCACCTCCTTAGTACTTCATACTCCTATACTTAATTAAAAAAATGATTAGAAGGATGGGTTACCTCCCACCAAGAGCCGTAATTTTGGTCGTGGCTTGACTTATTTTTGAATTTATATTTAACATGATAAAATAAGAATAAAATCATGGGTTACCTCCTATGCAGTGCCTGATTTATTGTCGCGGCATGACTCGATTATCTTGTCTACTCGAGCTTCATCAAGATACATCGATGATACCATTTGTATCTCATCTTCATTGAATATATCAACAATCAAGAAAATACTCATCTCTTTTTGTTGTTTCATGGATTTACATACTTTAAATAACCTTTTTCCCGTTGAGCCTAAATTTCAGCTCATTCAACTCCAGGTCAACTAATACTCTCTCGATTGGTAAGAATGGCCTGTCCAAAATTATGGGTACTTCAAAGTCCACTTCCCAATCAAGAATTACAAAGTCGGCAAGAAATATAAAATCAGCCACCTTTATAAGTAAATCATGTAGAATCCCAATTGGTCCTTTCACCGATCTATCCGCCATTATAAGTCGCATGTTTGTGGGTGTGGGGTCTCCCAAACCCAACTTCTTATAAATAGCTAGTGGCTTCAGATTGATGTTAGCTCCCAGATCACATAAGGAGACCCAATCGTACAAGGGATGGTGAATGCTCTTGGTTCTACCTTCTTCTGCACCAATGACCTTGTAGAAATAGCACTACAATGATGGAGATTATCCACCAGTTCGTAGCTTACCACTCTTTTTTTCATCACAAGATTTTTCATAAATTTAGCATATCTTAGCATCTGCTCAAGTGCTTCAACTAAAGTCACATTCACTGTCAATTGCTTCAACATAGCCATGAATTTGTTAATCTTGCCTTCATCTTCTTTCATTTTAATCATTGTGGAAATATGGGTGGTGGCCTTGGGATTTCAACTGGAGAAAATTTTATCTCCTTTCTTATGCGTTGCTCCACATCACTAACATACTTCATCTTAAGTGGTTGTTTCACTTTCGCACTCTTCTTTTTTGAACCTCCTAACTCCACAGAAACCACTAAAGATTCATTAACCAATTCCCAATCCGTTCCGACCGCATCAGTATGAGAGGATGCTCCCAATCCTGGAATAGTTAACATTTTACCGCTCCTAGTGGTAATATCCATACACGATCCATCAGTCCTCAAATTCTAAAATATATTACTTGGTAGAGTCCCATTCTATTTTTGGTTGAATGCTTTCGATAATTAGCTCATCTGCTACTCCAGTTGTTTAATAGCAGTTGAGTGAGAATTTACTAGTCAACTCATGGAAGATATGTCACTCTTCGTCGTAATCACCCCAGAATTGGTCGCCTCAACTCTCTTTAATAGTTTCTCCATCATGTCCTCCATGGACATTTTTCCTAAATTGGTGGTAGCATTATCATGACTTCCAGGAGGTACATACAGTCCACTCCTATCACTTTTATTCTTCCAATCTCCTTGACGGTTCCAACCTTGGTTTTTTTGACCACCGTCCGAAAACCCCCTGGTTATGCAAGTAGTTAGCCTCTTCCTCGGTGTTTGATTTAGCTCCCTAACCGTGTGACCCCATAGCTTTTACTTTTTCTATATTTCCTGATAGCAAATGTTTCATGAGCGGATCCATATGGGTTTTCATGCAAGTCATATCATAATCACGCTTCTTTTCTCTCCTACGTTGGTCTGCTAATATTACACTAGACCCAATATTGCTTGCAACCATGGAATCTCTGGTATACCAAGATCTACTTGTCTTAGTCATTCTTTCTAACATGTCTACAGCCTCAGTAAAGGTGAGCTCCATAAAAGCTCCCCCTACAGCATTATCCACTATTAGCTTTGTAAGTTAGTTCAAAGCTCTGTAGAATGTTTCTATTAAGTGTTCATCAGTCATCTTATGGTTTGTGAATTGATCCAACTTCTTTTTAAACCTCGCCTAAGTGGCATGCAAAGCCTTATTAGCCAATTTTCTAAAGTTGTTGATCTCATCCCTCAATTGTAACATTCTGGAGGGCGGAAAGAACTTTTTAGGAAAACTCCTTTCAATTACCTTTAGTTTGTTATAGAATAAAGAGTCAACTCATTCAACCACATAGTTGTCTCTCCTCTAAATGGACGATTTCGATTTACAAGTGCAACTACTCCCACTGCACGCCTCCTATTAATCGAGTCAATTAAATCATCATCTCTTAGGTCCTCTTCATCTAGATTAGGTACCTGACCTGGGTTATCTGCATTCAGTTGATTTAATTGAGCATTAACCAAAGCAACTAATATTTCAGCTTCCTATTGGTTAGCCATTCTTTTAATGAGATAAGGCTCAAGATTGAAAGGTAATAATGGTTCTCCTAAACTTTTGGTTTGTGGCATAAACAACAATGAGCCTGTAATGAACAAAAACAACAAATAAATGTAAAATAAGGAAACTTGACTAACAGTCAATTAGCACACATAAACTCAATCGACAATTGTATTCCCCAAAAATGGCACCAAAATTTGATACGCCCAAATTACACCTCTCTTACGAGAGGATAAGTGGTCATTGTCAAATATATAACCCAACTAGGTTGGGGTCGAATCCCACAGGGAATATGGCGCTAATTAAGTTGTGTGCAGATTAGATGACTTTTAATCATTTATTTTCGTAAAACAAAAAGGGGAAATTTGATTCAGTTCACAAATTAGCAGTTTCAATTTAACAAGATGGGATATGTGTAGTAGTATTCGACTTCAGAGAAATAGCAAGCCAGAGTTATGTCCCCCTTGTAGTTTTCAATACTTTCTAACTATGGGCTTTGCGAATTCATATATGTATCATGCTTACAGAGAAACATATTGTATTTAATAACATAATCCTAGTGTTTCTCAACCATCAAGGACTAATTCACTTTAGTTCTCTCGAATCAAAAGTGTTTACAAAAACAATACGAAATATCCAAGTAGCTAATACTGTTAAGGCATTAACATATGAAATATGGGTTGGAAATCCTATTCTGTTATCACTACACTCTTTTCCAAACCTCAACCTTTCTATTGAACAAGTTGAGTTTTGAGGCACATGCTCTATGTTTGCAACCATGAGAATTCAAGATAAACGAAGAGAGTATGATATAAGTAGATCAATACATGATGAATTTAAAAACCCAAAGTAATAGATTGTATGTTACAGGGCCTCCATAACCCTAACTAATAAACTTAGCTACTCATGAGTAAAACAGAAATCACAATAGAAATATTCATCATACCAAAAAGTGAATCCAATTTTTGGTAGAGAAGAAAAAATTGTGTTTCTCCCTTAGTGCTAAGCCGCCACTCTCAGTGCAAAAAAAATACAGAATAATGAATAATACGTGACTTTTCAACATCAAGTAGTTTTAATAACTTTCCCTCATAATTTCCTTCTAAGTCCTTAGACTAACTCTAAATGACAAATTAGTCTTGGACATAGTTGTTAGGCGCCACATTTGGTCCAGACTGCTACTCTCTCTTATGTCATATGCCATCCGCGTTCCATAGTCCCATTATGTCTCCATCTACCTCATTAATACCTGAAATCATGCTAATCATATCGTTAGCTCAATTACATAGAAGTAGAGTAAAAACAGAAGAAACTAGGCACTTGGTTCTCCAAACATAGCTAAAATATGGGTAAGTTATGGTGCTTAGGCATATAAATACACCCAAGATCAGCAGGATATCGGTAAAGCGACCAAGCCAATTATGGTTGTGGTTCACTTAAGCGGTCCAATTATCACTTAAGCGACCTCTACTTTATAGACCAATTATCCGCTTAAGAAGCTGCACCGACACCAGTAAAATTAGAAAAATATAAAGTTTTATCGAACCCTTAAGATTCATTTAGAATCCTGTTAGCACAAACTAACTACACTACCTCACAAAATTTGACATTTTAGAATCAATGGCGCCAATTTTTATACAAGACAATTTTGATCAAATATGGGTCCCACACCTAAAGGATCCTTTAGACTAAATTCCATCCAAAATCCTAAAATGAGACTTAAATCATTGAGACCCGAACCAAGGTCACCATAGCTCAAAATAGATATTCCATAGCTAAAATAAAATTCAAAATTGGCATTTTTGACCATTTACCTAAAGTTTAGGTCTGGTACCTATTTTTTATATAGAAAGCTCCAAATTAGGGAATTAGCTCTAAAAGTAAACAAACTACCCAGTGACTGGACTGTGGTCAGTCCTAGTGATTCATAAATAACTTGGTACAATTATGGGAATGCTCTAAATATCAAAAGTTATAGAAACAGAGGAAATGACCTAGAGGGTCATTACAATATCCATAACCAAAAGGACTTTCATATGCTAAAGTAAAAGATTAAGATGTACCTAAGTCTTAAACGGGTAGGGATACTAGGCTTGCATCTTACTACAAATCTCCTAGGTAGCATTCTTGATTAGAAAGCATCTCCACTGAACCATAACCACTTTATTGTCTCTAGAATATAACTGCATGACATCCTTGGCTAATATAAAAACTGGCTCGTCTATAAAAGTCAACCTCTCATCTAACTGAATTAAGTCCCAACAAAGCATGTGAGGCTCATATGGAATGTAGTTCCATAACATAGATACATCATAAGTTGGGTGGATGCTTGAACAGTCTGGGGATAAATACAACTTATAAGCACTTCTCCAACTATCTTAAGTATCTAGAATGGCTCAATATAACTGGAGCTAAGCTTGCCCCTCTTCCAAAACCTCATCACACCCTTCATGGGTGATACTTGAAGGAAATTGATTACCAAAACTTTAAAACACAAAGCCTACAATCAGCACAACTCTTTTGGCTACTCTGAGTTACCTTTAATATATCCTAAATCACCCAAACCTTATCAAAACACTCATAAAGCATGTCGATACCATAGGGTCTAACCATGGAAGTCTCAAACCAACTAATTATAAATTATTAATGCCTACCATACAATACCTTAAATGGTGTATCTCAATACTCGAATGGTAGGTATTATTATATAAGTAAGCTATGTTTAGTCTAAATATTGCTCACATTTTCCTCCAAAGTCCATAAAATATGAATGAATCATATCCTTCAATACCTAGATAGTTTTCTCAAACTTCTTAGCAGTCTGGGTGAAAGGTGATGCTAACATCAGCTTGAGTGCCCAACTCCTCCTAGAATATCCTCTAGAAGCTAGAATGGAATGCAACCTCTAACATAATAGACATAGGTACTCCATAAATCCAAACTATTAATTGAACATAGAAATGAGTTAACCTCTCAACACTGAAGAAAATTTGAATATGGATGAAATGAGATTATTTGGTAAATCGATATACAATGATGTAAATGTTGTCAAATCCATGATAAGTGCAAGGTAAACTACTCACAAAATCCATAGTTGTCCGTACCCAATTCCACTTAGAAATGGGTAGCCTCTAAAGCAATTCCCCAAGTCTTAAGTACTTTATCTTTACTTGTTGACAACACAAGCAATAAGCTACAAAGTCCACTGCATACTTTTTCATGCAACCCCAAAAGTAATGTAACCTTACATATTTGTACTTATTAGTTGTCCTAGGATGAATAAAATATTTAAAGCTATGATCCCCCCATAGTAACAACTGAATCAAGTTTCTAACCCTCAAAATAAAAATATGACCATCAAATCTCAAAATACCCTTAGAGTCTAATGTAGCCCTCTTGGACTCACCACTTAGAACATGATCAATATTTCCACAAAGTCTACCATCCTCAGCTGACAATCTTTAATTTTCTCCAACAAGGTCTACCTAGCCTCTACACTAGAAAGAATCCTCTTGCGATCTAAAATATCAAATTGAACTATTAAGTTGGCTAAGAAATATAAGTACAAACCCAATAAAAAATCCCAAATTGAAATGAAGACGAAGCTACCCATACTCACCACCTTCTAACTCAAGGAGATTGCTACCATATTTGCTTTGCCCAAATGGTAAAGAATGGACATATCTTAGTCCTTCAGCAACTCAATCCACCTGCACTACTACAAAATTAAGTTCTCTTTGAGCCATAATATACTATAGACAATGATGGTTTGTGAATATCACACAACAAATACCGTACAAGTAATTCCTCCAAATAATAGGCATAAAAATTATTACCTCTAACTCTAAATTATGAGTGGCGCAGTTGTGCTTATGCCCCTTTAGTTATCTTGATGGATATTTAATAACTCGATCTTATTACATTAGATTGTAATGAAAAGTAACACTAGAAGTATCATAACACTAGAAGTATCATAATATACTTTTAATCCCTTGCCCTCAATTAGAAAAGTCAATTTAGGATCTAAGTGTACAAGTCTTTGAGCTTTAAAAAGTCTGACCCACACTCATCAGACCACTAAAATAGGACTTCCTTCCTCATAAACTAGTCATAGGAACTGCATTATTAGATAATATCTTGAAGAACCACCTATAGAAACCTCCCAAACTAATAAAACTTCAAGCCTCGATTGGATATATAAGTCTGACCCAATCAGCAATATCCTCAATCTTCATTTGACCTACCATAATCCTATTGTTAGATACCATGAGTCCAAGGAATCCCATGGACTCTAACCAGAACTCACACTTTGAGAATTCGGCAAAAATCTTATGATCTCTTTAAGTCTGGAGCATAATACTTAAATATTACTCGTGCTCCTCCCTACTCCTTGAATAAACAAGGATATCATCAATAAAAATGATATGAACTAGTTCAAATAAGTCCTAATAGTGTGGTTCATCAAGTCCATGAATAATGTTGGGGCATTGGTCAACCCAAAAGACATCATCGAGAACTTATAATTGTCCTAACAAGTCTAGAAGGTTTTCTTAGGGATGTTCTCTGCCCAAATCCTCAACTAGTGATAACTGTATCTCAAGTCCATCTTAAGGAACTTTTTGCACCCTCAAGCTGGCCAAATAAATCATCGATATAAGGCATAGGATACTTATTTTTGGTTCTCACCCTATTCAGTTGCCTGTAGTCGATACACATAGGCAAGAATTATTTTTTTCTTCATGAACAATATAGGAGCACCCCAAGGCAATACACTCAGTCTAACAAAACCCTTACTTAGAAATTTCTAAAGCTTAGAATTTAGCATTTTATGCTTGGTAAGAGGCATACGATAAGTCTCCATAGAAATAGGTTGGGTGCCCAACTAAAGATCAATAGCAAACTTAATATCACACTCATGAGGAATGCCAGGTGGGTTAGTAGAGAAAATAGCAAGAAACTGATGAATAATAGGGAAAAAATAAAGTGAAGGACTCTACATATTAATTTACTGAACATAAGGACGATAAGACTTGCATCCCCTTAATACTAGTCTCTTAGCTCAAAAATAAGAAATAATCCCCATCAGTGTATAGCTAAAACAACCAAGGGTATGCTAGGCATGGATAAGGTAACGGTCTTAGAAAAATATTCCAAGATTGCATGATAGAGGAATAACTAGTCCATGCCCAGAATTACATTAAAATCCACTATGTCTAACAGAATAAGGTTAACCTGAGTATCAAACTCCCGAATAGTAGTATTATGTGATCTATAAACTCTATCCACTACCAAAGAATCACCCATGGTAGTAAATATATGTAATATAATAGATAAAGGCTCCTAAGATAACTCTAACTACACTGCATAATAAGATAAACATAAGAATAAGTGGCTCTCTGATCAAATAAGGTAATAGCTGGTTGAGAGTATACCAAAATCATACTTGAAATAATAGCATTTAAAGAATCTACCTCAGCCTACCAAGTATAGCATACAATTGACCCCATTTGCCTCCAAACTGGGTACCTGACTGACAGCTTGTACACACCTAACTGAAGGCCTTCTCAATAATCCTAATGACAACTCTTATGATCTTATAGACCATAACTATCTAGAGGAATAAATAATATGATTGATTGAACATTCTTTGTTATGGGACAATCATCCTATGCTTTGGATACTACTTGAAGAAATGGATGAATACCCCATAATCATAGCATGCCCAGAACACTCCACTTTGACTATAAGGTTTAATTGATTAAGAATGGACACTGTAACTAGAAGATCATGACTTTGTACCCCATGAAGACTGAACACTACTCTAGCCAATATAGTCACCATAATTGAGCTAATCCTTATTAGTAATCTGAAGTTTTTCCTGGAAGGGCCTACAAGATTGACCCTGGTGTTGATAAGACTAAAGTTGAGGGTACCTATCCTGATAACCTTTACCTCTAAACTGTGACCCACTCTGGCTCCTCCTAAAACTACCCTACTGGTGTGGCTTCTTATCACTGCCACTTAGGTCTCGCAATGTATCTTCTCTATCATATAAGAATAATAAAAAATATCCATAATTGACCCACTATTAGCAACTAGACTTTGACTAGCCATGCAAAGAGAAAGTATAATTTCTCATACAAAATACTAAATTCTGTCATACTTAATATATCAAATAATAGTATCATGTTGAGCCAACTCATAGAACCTACTTAACAAGTATTATAGAACCCTTCTCTAAGGTGGTAAACTAATACCTCAGGCACTTACACAAGATGACACATACTTCTCCAAGAATGTTTCAGAGAATTGAGTCCATGTCATATGTAGAGATTCAGCTGGACTTGAATCTATATAACCTCTCCACTACTATCTAGAAGCCTTATCAAACTAAAAGATGGTATAGTCCACACCAAGTAACTATACTAGGCCTAATTATAGAGACTCTCCCTAAAACTGGCCAAAATCTTAAATATATGCATACTTGGGGCCTACAAACCAAGATGGAGTCAATAACAGAAAGTGGCCCAACATCTTCTACTATTTGGTGGTCATAACTAATAGGGAAACTATCGCTAGTGATACCACCAGTGATAGAGGAACCTCAAGTTTAGAAGTCATAAATATAGGTTTCACTACTATATCAGTGTCTAGCACATTAGCTTTGGGTGTCACAAATATAGGCTGAACTCCTATATCAGTACCACTCCAGTCTGATGATTGAGCACCATCAGATAGTGTACCATGTACTAACTTCAGTAACTAAAGCAAGGCATCTTTGAGAATTAAGAAATAAATAAACCCTGGTGAGGCAAGGGCTCTACCTACAACCATAAGTGGCTGAGGCGCCTGAATCTTGGGAGATACCTCTAGCCCAAAATCAATAGTAGGATCTAGTAAGGGCTCCCTATCCTAACCCTTAGTTTTTTTTGTAGCTCTATCCTAGCCTCGACCTCTGGGTTGACCATAACCTTTAACAAGTGCCTTGGTTGCAAGAGTAGGATCTTTATCCCTTGCTATCATTGCCTGTATCCTAGGCATTTATGAAAGAGTAAAATAATAAGAAATTAGAAACCAAGGTTGACTAAATGCAAAAAATAAATGAAGAAAGAGAGGCTTTACTAAAAGTATCTTATAGCCTCCTAAAGATAGGACACAATTATCATACCTATTTACGGGATTCAATTAGACACTTGCTTTGGTACCAACAAGACTAGTGAACCTAAGTTTTAATACCAATTTGTTACGAACCAATTTCTAAAGTCATAATGTCACTTACTTTTACCCACCAATAGGTAGGCCTAATCATATCTTAAAATAATAAGTCAGGGGCTAAACGATGGAAGATATAAGAGCATAAAATTTAGGCATGTAATAGGAATACTAATTAGCAGAATACATAATATAATATTATTAAAAATAAGTAAATGTACAAAAGAATATCCAGGATATAGTAAGATTAGTACAAGAGCCCCTAAATCAAAAGTAGAGTATTAAATAGTATCAAATATGCATATAGTGTCCGAAAGATAAATACTATCCCAAAATAGTAGAAGGAGTGGCTCCAACTCTAGAAGCTTACCATATCTCTGAATCCCTAAAAGCAAGCCTGGCATTAGTGGCAGTAACTCATATTTATATCTATATCAGAAAATATATAGTGTAGTATGAGTACAAGAAATAATGAGTACTCAGTAGACATCATTGATCAACTGAGATAAATTATAATAAAATATAAGAATATAAACTTACATCGTTACAATAAAGGGGCATATCTACATCGTTACACCAATGTAGTGCCTACTTTTAGTCCCTTTGTGTTTCAAAGTTTCCTTAGGTCTTTTCAAAATGGAGTCTAAGTACAATGGTCATAAACAAGTTCTAAAAACTTATTTTGTTTTTCAGATCTTGTGACACAACCTCAATTTGTATTATAAAATTGACTCGATCTTATTCTTATGTAACTATTGTAAACTAAGAAGTACAAAGTTGTATGAGACTAAGAATGAGACACTATGAGATTCTCCTAAGAAGTTGTGTAAGTGCTTCGATCTTCAGTATTCTCTTTTATAGTCTTCAGCTGCTTCTGCTTCTATTCTTCATAAGGAAACCCAAGAGATTTCTTCTCAATAAAGGATTTGAATTGATTCCTTGATTGAGGGTTAGCACCATAAAGTATGTATATATCAAATATGACCATATGTGGCGTAGCCTCCACAGCCGTACATGTCCATATCATATATGTCCATGAAGGAGGTGTGGTCTTCATTCCATTTGTTTTTGCCTTAATTGATACTTTCCATGAATCTGGAAAGTTGATGATCTCCATGATTGATACTCTTCCAATATTGGTACGGACTTTTTTGTGAGTAAATTTTTGCTTCTTTTCTAAAATATTTCTATTATTTTCTTTACGGATCTTTTTAATCTTTTGTATCTTCAGTATATCCTGTAGGATATTTGCTTATTAGTTTGTCTCTATTAAAATATATAGTAAGAATATAGGGCTAACAGTCTCCCCATTTTTTATAATGACAAATAATAAATATCAGGTAACTTGTCTATCATTTGGTTGACTTAATCCCCGTGACATGGAAGCACTTCTTATGTTCCTGGATTCCTTGACAATTAGTTGACGCTTATCTTTTGATAATTGACTTGCTTCCCTTAACTTGGAAGCCCCTCTGATGTTCCTATTTTTCCCCCTTTTGGCATAATCAATAAGAACAATATAGCAGACAAGCCAAAAGAGATAGCAGACATATAGTATGCAAACAGACAAATGAATTACCAATGAACTAAACAAAAAGTAAAAAGTGTGGTAGACAGTACGGAAAAATTATTTTACAACCTAAAAAAGGGATAGGACCCTCTTTTGAATAGAATCATCATTCAATACTTGGCTAGGAAGTTTGTAAGGGTATTATACATGTTATGGTTGAATTGTTCATAAGACTTTTCAATATTTTAGAGAAGGGGGGTAGGAATTCTAGAAGGATATTGCAAGGTCACGATTTGAGGAGTTGACATTCGTCTTGAGGGATTCTATATCAGTAAACACTCTAGTGAATAAATTGATGCCTTCTCTCTTGAATCCGTCATTGCTTAATCATACCTTTTCTATATCAATGCTTGTACTTTTCCCAAGTTCTAGTAGCTTATAAGTCGATTCTTGAAGCATCATCACTCCTTCCTCAACATTTTTTAGGCCATCCTTGAGCTCCTCTAAATCCTTCAATATAAGAAGCATGGGGTTAGAAACTGACTTGCTTACCTTAAGGAGATGTTATTTTTCTCAAGTAGAGTCCTTTTTACACTATTAATTTTCTACCAAAATGTAGCCCATGCTGGCAAAAGTTTTGGAGTCATAAGTAGCAGAGACTTCCATCGGGGGATATACAGAGAGGTCCATAGTGTAATATAGGAGAATCCGGGTAATTAGTGGTCCATAAGAAAAGTTGGTGGAGGTTTGATCATCGGAATCACTCTTAAGCATATATTCAAAAAACCAATTAGCCCAATTTATCTTTAGATTTTTCACCATGCAATATAGGATAAACACATCTCAGCAGGTCATATTGCTGAGGGAGCCTTTTTTGGTGATTACTGTGGTAGAAATAATGTGGTCCATTATTCAATACCTAAAATAATTAGATAGGGGACCAAATTTATAAGACATTGTTTCCGGGTCAGATAAGATCTTTTTCACTTCTTCAAAACTAACTTCAAAATCATCGGGCCAGGAACTATTCATAAAGGGAATCATCCTAGAGAACTTTATATCAAACATCTTTTCAAACAAAAAATCAGTGAGTGTGATCCTTGTGACGAGCATAGGAGTCTCTAATTCACCATTGTATGGAGAGATATAGAGATTGGAATAGAACATTCGAATCAGATCCTCATAAACTCAAAGTCAACATAGATGAAAAATAAGTGATAAGTCCTAAAATTTGAAGAAGTAGTTGACTTTGCAATGAGTTTCATTTTATTGATAGAGATTTACTACTTGACTGAGTACCATATATTGAATTTTGAAGGTGGTGAACTTGTATTTTTATTGAGAAAGTTCAAAACTTATGCATGTCTCTAGAGTAAAAAGATCCAGAGGGTTTAAATGAGTTTTCTTGATAGAAGAGGTTGGACTAAGGGCAGAATGTTTTATGGTAATAGTTGACTGATGAGAGTGGGATAAATATTACTCAAATGATTCAGAGTAAGGACATGATTATCGGAGAGAGGGTCTAGAAGGAATTTGGATAGATTTTCCATGGAATGATTTCCTGTTGTTTGAGAGAAGTTTTGAATAAGGGTTTTAAAAGGACATAGAGAAAGATAAAGAGATGGATAGATAAGATGGGTGAATGAATCAATGAGAAGATGAAGGAAAGTAAAGTGAATGAGGCAACTACTGAGGTGAAAGGACGACAAAAGGGGGTGTTGGGAAGATAAGAGGGTTAGAAGGCTGCAAAGGTGGGGTAAAAAAAGGAAAAGTAATGATGCCATTTTTTCAAAAAGGTTTTCCAAAGTTAAAATTCATAACAAATAATAAGGCAGTTACAAAAATTGTCCAAAAATAAAACTTATGAGTCATTAATGTTAATAATACCAAGTCTTTTTTGAAGGAAATAGAATCTTTCTTCTAATTGGGGTTTGGAAAAAATATCTGCAAATTGATTTTCAGAATCAACAAATATTAAGGAAATATCTCCATTTTCTACATGATCTCAAATAAAATGATGTTAAATATCAATTTCCTTAGCCTTAGAATGATGCACAGTATATCTTGACAAAGTAAAATCACTGGGGTTATCACACATTATTGGTTCAAATTCAAAACAAAAATTTAAATCAAGTAGTTGATGCATAATCCTTAAAATTTGAATACCAAAACCTCTAATAGCTATGTATTCAGCTTTATTTGTTGATAAAGAAACTAAAGTTTGTTTCTTGCTATGCCACAAAATTAGGGCAACACCAAGAATTTGGCATGTTCCACTAGTGTTTTTTCTATCATTCTTATCACTTCTAAAGTCAGTGTGTGAATATCTAATTAATTGAAAATGAGAGAAGAGGGGGTACCATAGTCCAGCATCCTATGTTCTAATGAGATAATGAATGATTCTTTTGATTCTTTTGACGACAGTTAAAAAGGACTCTTTGAGAGCTGGCAGGAACCTTACACACTTCCACACACTGAACATAATGTCTGGTCGATTGGCGGTCAAGTAGAGGAGTTATCCAATCATTCCCTAGTATGATTTTTCATTAACGTCTTTTCTAGATAAGTTTGAATCAATACTTGTGGATGGACCCATTGGAGTTCCACAGTCCTTCCCTTTTTCCATGCCAAACTTTTTGATAAGATCCTTTGTGTATTTGGCTTGACTAATGAAAGTACCTTTGGGAGTTTGCATAATTTGTATTCCTAGAAAAATGTGAGCTCTCCTATAAGGCTCATTCCAAATTTTCCTTTCATCAAATTAGCAAAATGCTCACATAAGGGGATGTTAGGACTATAAAAAATAATATCATCAACATAAATTTGCACAATAAGTAAATTTGAGTCAAGATTTTGTATGAATAGATTTGTATCAATTTTTCCTCTTTGGAAATTATTATTTTACAAAAAAGTACTAACAAACCTTTGGAGCTTGTTTGAGACCATAGAGTGTCTTTGAAAAATTAAAAATATGGTTTGGATAAGATGGATTTTCAGAACTGGGGGGTTGTTTTATGAAAACTTCTTCATCAACAAATCCATTTAAAAAAACCCTTTTGATATCCATTTGATAAAGCATAAAGCATTTGAAGGAAGCAAAAGCTAACAAACTCTACTTTATTCTAACCTTGCTATAAAAGAAAAGGTTTCATCATAATCAATACCTTGTTGTTGGGAGTAACCTTGAGCTATAAGTTTATCCTTATTTCTGATAACCTTACCTTCTATATTCAATTTGATTCTGTAGACCCATCTGGTTCAAATTACTAAGACTTCTTAACTAGAGTCTAAACTTGATTTCTTTCAAATTGGTCTAATTCATCCTTCATGGCCTTGACCCAGGATTCATATTTTAGGGTCTCATCAGTCTTCTTGGGTTTGATTTGAGACACAAGGGAAACAAATACTTGATTTCTCAATGAGGATCTTGTTTGCATCCTATCATCTGGATTTTTGATGATAAAACCATTTGGATAGCCGAAATTGTGTTTTCATTCTCTTGGAACACTTGTTTTGGTTGTTTCAATTTTGGGAGTCGACTCTGGAAGGATTGTAATCAACTTGTCTTTTGACAGCTCTAGAGTTGTACTAACATTGGCTCCAGATTGTATATCATTCACCTGTTATTCATCAATACTCAAACTCATAGAAGGATTATTAGTTTTATCAAATATGATATGCATAAATTCTTTAATACATAATTTTCTTTTATTATAAGCTCTATAGGCACAACTGGTGGGAGATTACCCAAGAAAAATGCCTTCATCGCTTTGAGGATTGAATTTTCCCAAGTTATTCGTACCATTGTTATAGATAAAAAAATTTGCATCCAAAAGAATAAAAGTATCTAATATTTGGCTTCTTCCCTCTCCACATATCATAAGGACTGTTCTTTAAAATAGGTATAATAAGGCATCTAGTGATAATCTGACAGGTTGTGCTTACTGCCTCTACCCAAAAGAGATCTGGAAGGCTGTGTTCTAGTAGCATGGTTTTTGTAATTTCCTGAAGAGATTAATTTTTTTGCTCCACCACACTATTTTGTTGAGAAGACCGAGGTGATGAGAAGTTTTGAGAGTACCTGCTCTTAGCACATTATTCCTCTAGAGCTTTTCAAATTCTCCTCCATGATCGTTATGAACATAGGTGATGAAATGTCCTACTTTTCTTTTTACTTTCCTACAAAAGATCTCAAAGTTTGTGAAGGCCTTTTGTTTATGAGAGAGAAACATTACCCAAGTAAAAAGGGTGTAATCATCAACAATAACAAAAAAAATATCTTCTCCCACCAATAGTTGCGGTCTTAGTGGGGCCAAACAAATTGATATAGATTGTTTGAAGGAGGTTGGTAGTCCAGACAATGTCTTTGACTTTGAATAATGTCCGGGTCTATTTGCCCAATTGGCAGGAATCAGGGATGTGATCCTTGTAAAACTTAAGTTTTGGCAGACCTTTCACTAGTTCCATTCTAGAGAGTTTCTAAATGATATGCATACTAGCATGCCCAAGCTTTCTGTACCACAGCCAAGTGTCATTGGTTTGCATAGTAAGGCAGGTAAGGATCAAAATGAAGAATATTTAAAACATAAATATTATCTATGCATTCATAGTTAAGAGAAATGTCTCTTTTATCATGTTTGATAGAGCAGCTTTCAGCTTTGAAGGAGACTCCAAACCCTATGTCACACAGCTAAATGATACTGAGCAGGTTATATTTGAGTATGTCTATGAGATATACTTCAATAATTTCACATGAGGAGTTGAGCTTTACTGAGTTGACTCCTATGACGTTGACTTTAGCATTATCACCGAATCTGACTGATCCTCCTTTTATTTTCTTTAGAGAGTAAAAATTTTCTTTTTTTCAGATCATATGTCTAGAACAACCTCTATGGATAAGCTACATTCTATTTTTATAGCTTTTACGAATGTGTTCTTCACTTGATTCACCTTTTTCCATGAAACATATGTTAGATTCTTCTATATCTTCCTCGGATTCATCTTCATCACTCCAAACCCTAAAGTTTTTATTTTTTCAGGAGTATTTTCTTTTCAATTCTGGACAGTTTTGTTGAAAGTGACCTGGCCTTCCACTGTAATAGCAGCGATCATTATTCTTGTTGATTCATTACTTTTGACTCCTTGGGGTCTCTACTATCTCTTATTTAGGATCTGCCTAATGCCACGGTTTATTAGAGCCATTCTTCACTATTAGCTTCTTCCAAGAGATCTTCCTCATCAGTTGATAAAACATTAAAGGATATTGGTTTCTTTTTTTCTCCTTGTTGTATGTATTGATATAATTTCGTTCATAAGCAATAATATTACCTCATAGTTCATTGTATGTCCATCTTCCAGGATGGTAGCTTTAGTTTCTCATACTTTAGAAAGAGTTCTAACAAGGTTCTGGCCTTGCAGGCTGTGTGGATAGATTATCCCTAGTGATTTCAGCTCACATATTATTTTGCTGAATCTGGTGAACGTTGATTACACATTTTTATTTTCTTCCATTTTGAAAAGCTCATATACATTGACCAAAGCATCTATTTTTGATTTTTTGACTTTACTAGTTCCTTCATAGGTTACTTCCAGTTTGTCCCTCATCTCTTTTGCATTTTCACAGATTGAAATCTTGTTATATTCTTCTCTGTTTACTGCACAAAGAAGTAAGCTTATACCTTGTGAATAAGTTTGAATTTCCTCTTGCTGTTCTTTGGTGACTTTGAAATTTTCAAGGTCTTCTACATTAGTACTGCTTGATTCTTTGTCTTTTTCCTTGTCCTTCTGCTTTTCCTAGAGTCCTAGAATTGGCTTAGGTCCTTTCTTAATGACAACCCATTCTTGGAAGTCAATTGATTAGAAGAAGATTCTGAATTTGTTCTTCCAATAAGAGTAGTGTTATCCATTGAAGTATGGTGGTCTTATGGAGGAGTGACATTCTTAAATGAGAGAATCAGGAATTTGGTTGTTCATAATTTAATCTTTACTCAAATGCAGTTAAGCAACACTATTGGTGAGACCTGCTTTGATACCAATTCAAATTCAAGAGAGGGTGAATTGAAAATTGTTCTTGAGTTGACTGTTGAGCCTTTAGAATTGACTTACCTGCAAATCTGTATACTTTACAAAACAAATTAGATTTGAATAAACAGGCAAGTAAATAAGTCACTTGAAATAAGTACACAATGATTTTTCCTTGTTCAGAACACCAATGTGGTGCTACTTCCAGTCCCTTTGGGTTTCAAAGTTTTCTTAGATCTTTTTAAAATATAGTTCGAGGACAGTGGTGGTAAACTAGTTTTCAAAACTTAAAACTTATTTTATTTTTCAGATCTTGTGATAGCCTCAGTTTGTATTACAAAGTTGACTCGATCTTATGCTTGTGTAACTATTGTAAACTAAGAAGTACAAAGCTTTTATGAGACTAAGATTGAGACACACTGAGATTCTCCTTAGAAGTTGTATAAGTACTTCTATCTTCAGTCGTCTCTTTTATACTCTTCATTTGCTTAAGATTTTTTTCTTTATATGGAACCCTAAGAGATGTTTTCTCAATCAAGGATTTGAATTGATTCCTTGATTGAGGGATAGCATCGTAAAATATGTCCATATATGGTTCTTCCTCCACAGTTGTACATGTCCATATCAGATATTTCCATGTAGAGGGTGTGTTTTTCTTTGCTTTTTCTTTTTCTTTGATTGATTCATTCACCATGAATTTGGGAAGTCGATGATCTCCATAATTGATACTCTTCATATCTTGGTGTCGACTTTCTTGTGAGTGAAACCTTGCTTCCTATCTTGGATATTCTTATTGATTCCTTAGGGATCTTTTTAAACTTTAGTATATCCTGCAAGATATTTGTTTATTAGTTTGTCCTTATTAAAACATATAGTGAGAATATAGGCATAACACTATTTAATCTACCATGAGCTAATTTAGGTATTTGACTAAAAAGGAAGGGCTTATGGGGACTGCTTCTAGTCCCAATAATCCCTACGAAGGCACATATCTACCCAAACCTAGACTAAGTCTTTATAATTTCACCAAAGGTTTTACGCAAACCCAAAACTAGTTCTATTACTATTGATGGGGAAGATGGGTCAAATTCTATCAAAAGGCTCCAAACCGGCTAACATTAACCCATAACTTATCAAACTAACAACCAATTTGTAACTACCTACCCATCGCTAGCATAATGCTACATTAATAACATAATAAAGCTCAATCTCTGAGGAAAGTAAGCCAAGCCTACCTAGCACTGAAAGCTTGAGAAAGTCCACTATGTTGGAGCTTTTTCATTCTGAGAAGCCTCATGGTGTTATCACGCTATTAAAATAATAATTTATATATTAATATGAGAATAATGATACCCATATTGCATATAAATACTTTAAATAAAAAAGTAAACCAAAAATCCCATATGGGGCCCAATTACAGGATCATGAAATTAAAATCATCAACAGATCGCTCATAGTTCAAGGATAATTTATCCTAAAGTTTGGGTGAAATCAGATCTCAAACGAACCCAACAATATTCAAAATCTAAGAACTAAATCAGGAATCTAAAATATAAATTAAATGGAAACTTCAAAAAATAACCACAAAGACGTCACAAACTCACCCCCGACACCTAACGATAGATACCCACACTCTCACCGCTCTATAGGGTTAGTAATGGTGTTTTAGGATTTATTAAAATAAGCTTGGCTGAATAGAAAGTCAGATATATAGAGAGGGTGTTAGCGATCGCCTCTTAAACGGTTGGATATCACTAAAGTGACCAAGCCACTTGCAGTCGGTCTAAACTTAAGTAGTCTAGTTGTATCTTAATCAACCTCCACTTTAGTGACCAATTAGCAGCTTAAGCGGTTGCACTTGATGGTTCCCATCTCCAGTAAACTTAGCAAAATGCCAAGTTTTCAATCAGACCTTCAAGATTTATTCAAAATTCCATGATATCAAACAAACAATTATATCAACCAAATTCGACACTCTAGAATCAATGGTTCCATTAAAATTTTCATCTGAGGTTATTTTGAATGATTGTGGGTCCCACACCTAAAGGATCATTTTAAATAAATTCCACCCAATATCTCTAAATGAGTTTGGAAACCAAAAGATCCAAACCAAGGTCTCGCTAGACCAAAATTGACAATTCGTAGCTAATGGAACTATCAAATTGACCATTTACCTAATGTTTAAGTCTGATACCTATTTCTTATGAACCAAAGCTCCAAACTAAGAAATTTACTCTAAAAAATAAATGAAATTTTCGGTAATCGAACTGTCAATCTCAATAAGTCATAAATGACTTATTGCAACAGTGGGAAAGCTCTAAACATTGAAAAGGTAAGAAATATAGAAAATAACCTTAAGGTGAATTGCACTATCCCATGAGTGTGATTTTATATAAAGGATAATATCAGAAGTAACATACTCCACAATATATTCTGGTAAGCTCTGCTACATAAAATGAACACTCCACTTATCATCCTCCATGAAATAATTAATATCTTCAATATTTTCATCTAAAGAAAAGTTATTAGGAACAATGAATGTAAGGGGATTAAGTCTTGCCCAATTATGAAACCAAACACTAGAACAATCACTTCTAGATTCCCACCAAATCATATGTTCAATATTGTATCTTGCCTCTAAAATATTTTTCCATAGTTGAAAACCTCTTTTCCATTGTACTAAATTAGGATTGAACTTCTTGTAATATTTATTCCATATGAAATTAGAATTCATAGACCTAGTAGCTCTAAATTTTCACCACAGATTTTCAAACAAAGCCTTTGAAACATCAAAAAAATCTCGAAAGCATAATCATCCTTTATCTTTAGGAAAACATAAGATTTTTCAAGAAGCCCAATGTTTGTTTCTTCCTTCTTCTTTGCTGATAAAAAAGTATCTTTCAAAAATTTTGTACACCTCTTCAGTAGTGTATTTTGTAGAAAAAGAGCTAATAAATATCCAGGCCTGCTTTGGAGCACACTATTAATTAACATTTCCTATCCTTTATATGATAACAATCTACCTTTCCAATCCTGCAAGTTTTTATTCATCTTTTTTATTAAATGATTATAGAACACTTTCTTCTTTCAAGAGTAAAATATAGGTCAATTTAAATATTTGAAAGGAAAATTTCCTTTTCCAAATCTTCTAATTTGTTTAGCCTCCTATGATTGAGCTGATGTTATTTTGTTGAACATATAAACTCAATTCTTTTCCTTCTTTGTAAGCTACCCATAAAATTTCTCATACTCATGTAACAATTTCATAATTATTTCCAATGAGGTGTTATCAAAGGATGCAAATATTATGGTATCATCAACACAGGAAACACGAACAAATTGGTACTCTATTTTGTCATCGCATACCCTATTTACTCTCAGTTATCAAATACAAAGTTTAAAGCTTTAAAGAGAACTTTAGCAGATAAAATGAATAAAGGATGAGACAAAGAATCTCCTTACTTCACTCTCCTAGTGGAGTGAAAAAGTCATGACTCTACCCATTAATTAGAATTGAGTACCAATTACTTAGAATCGGCCTCCAAATCATGTTAATAAAAAAATTTGAGAACCTTAATTTCTCAAAACTCTACACAAATATAATCGAGAAACTATGTTATAGGTCTTTGGCATATCTAACTTCAAAGTTACATTAGTAGATTTACATCTTTTTTTATGCCTATTATTATATTCTAAGTTAACATTGATTAGAGAAAATACTATAGGATAGTGAACCATCTAATATTCCATGAAAAAACTTGAGAACCACCTTGTCAAAATTACTTAAATTAACTAGTCTAAAATCTATGAAAGGATTATTGATTGACTTTTTATGAAGTAAAACCAACTTAGTATGCATAATAAATTTAGAAAAGATTCACTTTTAAAAAACTTGCATTACATCAACAATGTTATCATGCAAAATGTTCCAGAATGCTTGAAAAAAATTCCCAGTACGGCCATCAGGTTCACTTGAGTTAGATCCATCTAGAGAGAAAACAACATTTTAACTTCTTTTACATTACGCAAAGCACTATTTCTTATGTTATCTTCTTCATTCACCAGTTTAGGAACATATATTAAAATGTTGAAATCAGAACCTTCCTCCTCTAGAGTAAATTAATGCTATAGCAGCCTCTACAATCTTGTGATCCTCTTCCCCCAAATCACCATCTACATTGGTAATTTTTTTGACTTGTAATCTCTTTCTTATACCATATACTAGATCATAAGAAAAATCTAATAATCTTATCCTCTTCAGCTTGCTAGGTAATTCTAGATTTTTTCTTTCAAACTCTTCTTCATAGTGCAAGTACTTTTTTAACTCAACCTAAGCATACTACAAAATAGTTTTTCTGTTACCTAAAGCATTTTATTCTAAAATTTTCTCCTTAATCTTTACAATGTCTTCTCTATAGGAAAACTCCTTGAAAATATCCCTATATTTCTCTCTACTCCATATAGTAAAGCCTTCTTAACATGCTTGTTTTTGTGCTTAAACAAGATGAAATAATGACTTCAAAAATTAGCTTACAATGTGTTTCCACAATATTTTAAAAGTCCCCATAATCCAACAAAAAAATCAGAAAATCTAAATGATTTCTGAACATTTGGTTGAGTTGTTCCTAAAGTAATAAAATGGAGTATGGTCAAAATCTATTTTTGCTAGATATTTCACTTCAATGCTATCAATAAAAACTTATGTCATGATCCAATTTTTGAGTCATGAAGGCACCTACTTTATCCCACTAGTAGGTGTAATGACTCTCTAAGACATTTCCCCAATTTTCATGCATTTCTAAAGTTTTAAGCCTTCCTACAGTGGCTATAGGTTATTTATGACTTATCAAAACTGCCAGTTTGATTATCCGACAGTTTGTTTGGGTTTTACGTTTATTTTCCTAATTTAGAGATTTTATTATTTAAGATTTGGTCTTGAACCAAAACTCCTACTAGATGAGCTCAGATGACAATTCTGACAACACCATCATCTTCGAAACATTGACTTTAGGCTAATAGGACACTTGGTTCAAGTCCGCAGGCTTTTGGACTCATTTTGGGTTATCGAGCGAAGTATGTAAAAAATAGAACCGTAGGTATAGGGGCCATATTTAGTCGAAATGATATTGCATAAAAGTATTGATAGTTCCATTGAGTTCAAAACGTCTAATTTGGAATGGTAGCATAGTTTATTTGTGCCATGGGATTTTGAAAGAATCTCAAGCACCTGTTTGATGTTCGGTAAAAATCTAGGTCATAGCACCTAATAGGATGGCGTTAGCATCTTGGGACGCTTTAGCACTTCGCGCTTTAGCGCCCATAGGTCACTTTAGTGGCCCTGGCCTAATTACAAGGGTCTTCTTTAATGGTCAATGGACACTAAAGCGGGTACCATTTTAGCTTCATTAGGGCCACTTTATCAGCATTTATGACTATTGCCAAACATCTTAAGTGCTCAAGATCTTGCTTTAGTCAAAGACACTTTAGCAACTAGGTGTCCACTTTAGCAGCACCTGAGCTCTTTTTATGCCCATTTTCTCTACTTGATTTTTCACCAGTTTCTCACCAATTTGAGAACTTAAAGATAAGAAAACGTGGAGAGTCATTGAAGCAAAATTAAGCTAGCCAAACCCTTCTTGGACATTTCCCATTAATTTTCCCTTAAATTTCCATCCTAATTCATGGTAAATTCTTACAAATTAGGTATTAAATTAAGAAACTATAAAGGCTAATTTGAAACCCGTTTGTGCTTAACTTTTGAGCATACATTTCTTATCCTTCCTGGAACCTCATGATGAATTCAATTTTAGATTCCATGGGCCTTACAACCCCATTCTTGACCCAAATTTTGACCACTCCCTTAAAATAGCAATATGGGCCTAATTTTTTCTCCTAATGACGTATAGATTACAATTTTAATAGTGTGGTAGAATTTCAGGATCATGGAGCAAAGGCATATGATTTGTGGGAGACTCATGGATATATGGTTCGACATTGAGGCTTTTGTCTACTCTTCATTATGAGATAATGTATTATATATATTGTACATCCAATAAGGATATTAATATGTAATATGGGGCAGAACATTATAATTTAGCCTAATTTATGAGTTCGTTGATAGAAGGGTGAATGGACCCTTAAGATTAAATACATATTATGCTTCTGATCCTATTGCCCTAGGGTAGTAGCATGTTAGGCATAGTTGAGGCTAATAACCCTTTAGAAGGAGGTTTACTACTTTACTCAATGGATTATGATGGTTTCTCGGACTATGATATGGCTATGATGGTTGTACATTATTGGGACCTAGGTCGTAGTTATTATATTACTTAGACTTTGGGAAGTGATGTATTTATTTAGCAGATGTGACTTAGTTTATTGATATTTAGATACTTATAATTATATTGTTTAGATAAGGGAGATGGAATGCATAGACTCGGTACGCTCATGCTCACTAAAATTATAAATGGTATGATTCCAACTAAATATATGGTTTTACTATTGTTTTCCTAAGAAGGGATTTATTCCAAACTTTCACCTTTAAAATGGATTATTTCATAATAGGAATCGTACCACCTTAATGAATGATTTATGAGCCTTTGATACTAGAAATGATTCTTTAAAGATTTGATCAAGATAGATTCTGGTGTACGATTTTACTAATACTATTTACTATGATCGAGAGAGGCTCCAATATTTTCTACACATTTATAAGGATTTAGCACCGAAACTCCCCCTCATCCCAAATAGATTTACAGATGTACACCCTTTTTTAGCCATGAATCAATTTTGTGTCTGTGTGTGTAAATATATATATATGTATCTCTCTAGTACTCATTGGATTAGATTTATGAGGATGATGATGATGATGATTGGAAATCCTGGGTTTGGACTAAGTCAATGTATATGACTACCCCCAAACCCCTTAGGGGCCCCTTCGTCTATGACTTGTCATGCTAGAGCAGAGAGGTTACCTTAGGTCCTACATTTGTGAGCATTCAAGCTAGAGAATGTGTATACATTTGGTTACATTATAATACTTGGTTTGATATAGTAGAATGGAGTATACTTTGCATTCATCCTTTCATTTGCATTTCCTATCACCAGTATGCACCTATATGTGGTGGTTGGACATTTTGGGTTATGTGGCCATTTTAGGTATTGTTTGTTCGAGCTAGCCAGTTACTAAATTATTGTTATTATTATGATTAGTTCATGACAAGTTGATTGTTGGACTGGTAATGAGATTTGAGGTATGATTCTGATTCCTTTATTTTATGGTTATTTTACTATGGATAATTATCTCATGTTTAGACGTATAGATTAGAGATCCTAATTATGCTAGCACTAGTTCCTACTATAATTTAGAGGCCTTAAGATGCTAATATGACTACTTTAGAAGGCACCTTTGAGTTAGCCTTGTTTATGTATCCTTCTCTTCCTTCATTTATCCCTCCCTTTCTTTATTTATTCTTGTTGTATGTCCGTTTCATAGCCTTTTATACTACTCTATATCCATCTTATGATCATTATTTTTATATTGGCAAGAGATATATGGTATAGTGCTTAGGTCCCTGAGTATGGCTAGAATAAGATAGTTTATCCATGTTGTCTCCTTAGCTTTACTATGTTGGTTTTCCTAAATATTTGAGTGTATTTTACATTCCTGCTTGTATGTTATTTATATTTACAAATATTTGGAGCCCAGTTGGTAGTTGCTTTCTGAGTACCATGTGCTTGGTACTCATACTACACTTTTGTTGCTTGCAGATCAAAGTATGTGTTTACACCATTATTGTATGAGTCATGTGGAGCAGTTATGGGTCCAAGACGTAGGTTGAGCTCTTGGCATGTTGAGTATTACTATTCTCTCTCTTATGTACTAGACTTATCTCTATGTAGTATTCATAGATGGGTTGTATCAGTATATTCATTTAGTACTTCATTTTGTAGTCTTATTATATTAGAAGCTTTTGTATTTACTCCACCTACTTTTGGGACTATCTTAGTATATTAGTCTTTTATTATATGTATTTCGCATTCTTTATTCATTGCTCTTGATAGTCTGTTACTAGTAGTTTCAGACACTGGGTTGGCTTACCTACTGGCAGGTTATAGTAGGTGCCAGATTACCTAAGAAAATGGGACAGGACAAATTAGTATCAGAAGCTAGGTTTACCAGTGTGTTGGTACAAGTGCTTAGTTTCTAGTTTAGTCCTGTGGATTGGTGCAAAGACTTTTGTATCCAATCTTTGAGAAGCTACATAGAATTCTTAGGAAATTATTTACTTGACTCCTTCTCGTGTGTTCATATTTCTATGAGCCCTAAGTATGTTCTTTAAATCTATTCTATCCTAGAGATATGATATGAAGTTGTCGACAGATGCGGATGGGACTTTGTGTCACGACCCAAAAACCAAGATTCATCATTCCACTTTTCGAGGCAAGCCTTGACAAGTAAGCCTATCATATAAATTCAGAAATAAAGGAAAATAATAACAACAACCCAAAGTAAGGCTTCTAGAACGAAGTCAAACCACAAAATATAATAAAAGTGAAAGAACACAACCAAAGATATCATACCATAACCCCAAAACCTGGTGTTACAGTGTAAGAAAATCACTAGTACAACTGGAGACCAAAATATATAAGATATCTAAAATAGGAACAACTCTTCCTCTGAATGTAAAATAAAGACAGTCTAAATAGAGAAAGGTAGTATTCAACTCTGAAAACAAGAATCCAACCGCTACCTCGAATAGCTCCAAAGTATCACCCGAAGTTAACCACCATGAGACGCACTTGAACTAGGATCTGTACAAAAAGGGAGCAGTAGGGGTGAGATGGTCTACTTGTACTCATAGGTATCATAGTTTGACTGAGAAAAGCAAAAAAAAGGCATACAAAATGCACACTAATGGCACATCACCTGCAACAAGAAAATGTCTCAAACGATAGCCCACAGCATCCCCACTATCAGTTTTATAATACTCACATACACCATAACGACACAAAAGAGAAGTACAAGTATACAAGTGTCACACATACAAATATGAAGGAAGAAATATACATAGATAGGTATCACATTAAGGAAAATAATATATCATAGAAATGTACAAAGTAAATACAAATGCAACGGAGATGATAATGATAATTATGATGATTCCTGATATTTTTGCATAACTTCTGTATATACCTATAGAGCTAATTCTTCCCAACGTAAGACCCGTGGGGGCTTCGTCAACCCATATAAAATCCAATATCAAATACCAATATCCATAATTCCTCTCAGCACATCCATCGGTAGAGGATTTTAAAGATGTCATATTTTTTGTCAGAAAAATCCAGTATTTCCAGTATTTTCATTTTGGTATCAATGGTTCATAAATGTATATATATAAGGATGTAATGCTCACAACCAATCAAAATGAGTATTTCTATATCCAACAAATATACCATCCAAGTGAGCCAATAATCTACTCGATATTTCCAACCATCCATGAAGTCCAACATAAACCATATGCCAAGAGAGTATAATAGAATTAAATTACACAATTGATACCATATTAGGATTTTTCATTAATAGGATATGATTAAATTCATGCATACAAGGCCAACATCATAATATAAGACCCCACACAGTCACACATAATAAATAATATTTCAAAATCATAAAATACATTAATATATAGGCACCTACATGGGCATGACACAATAATTATATCCATTTTCATGATTAGTTCAGATACCCTTAACATGCTTTTGTATCAACATTAACTACCCAGCCAAGTCTAAAGAAAGTTAAATGATAACCTACCACGAATACCAAAAACCACTCTGAAAGCCTTCAATCTAAAGCCTTAATCCTCATGAACTAACTTAGAATCAATAAAATAATACAAATATAGAATCTATACATCAAAAGAAAGCCAACGATACCCATATTACCTATTTTTATGTCGAGGTCAAAACGGACTCCTGAAATAGGTTTGAAAAAAGAAGGGTAAAATTGCAATTTTATTTTTGAAACTTGTTCCTTATATTTATAGGAGTCTAAAGCTAAACACTTAAGTTAAAAAGAGTTAAAAACGAAGTCCTAATTGAAGAAAAATCATGTTTAAGCTTTACCGACAAAAATCCTCAAAATATATTTTAAAATCAAGAATTGAAGTTGTTTTGAAGATGAAATTAAATAAAAGTGATAATTATAAGATTAGAAACTCACCCAAGTGAAAATATATTGAAATCGGAGTTTAAATCAGAGAATTCTAAATTTTAGGCCTTACGAGCCAAAATTCCTAATTTCTACCTTTTTAGTTTATGTTTAAACAAGAATTACTTGATGAAACTTGAAGAAAATAGTTGAAATAGGTGTTATAGAGATTAATCAAGTTAAAATTGGTGAAATTTCTCAAAATCACAAAACCCTATGCTCTAATTCTCAAAATAGTGAAAATGGTGAAACATAGGTATATAAAGGACCCAGGCATCGCATACGCGATCATCGGGTTTCGTACGCGGTACGTGGCTTGAGGGAAAGTATTGCATATGTGAACCTATCATTGCTTATGCGAGTCTCATAATCGCGACCAAGATGTCGTGTATGCGACACATGCATCTGGTCAGAGTTGTGTAAGTGACGAATCTATCAAAATGCGGGTGCACCAGTTGGAGACTTGGAGAATTTCTAGTTTCTATAGACCCTTCAAGATTCATCTGGAATTGCATGAACTCAAAATAACTATCTAACCCTATCAAATTCAGTGCTTTTGACTAAATGGCTATATCAGATTTCCAAAAAATAATGTTTTTACAAAGTTGCCCCCAAAACCCAATTCATAACTTTCTAATCAAAGGTCAAAATGATGTATAAAATCCATAAAATCACACCAACCATGTTACTAACCTAAAATGATGTTCTGATCTGTTGGTTTAGTCCATTTTTCCATTCGATACGTAGATCAATGAATGTTGACTGAATTTGACTATAAGGCTTTCCAAGTCAGCAAAAAACCATAATTTCACATAAATCACACATAAATGCATTATGAACCGTTCCAAGCATCCATACACTACAGAAATACCACAACGCAACCACAAGGAGGGGCTAAATGGTCAAATCACACAAAAATGAATAATTCACATTAATCATCAAAGATCAGCACATTACATTATCCACCACTAAAAATTTAGTTCATCCTAAACTAAAGGGAAGGAAAATACCTAAATTAGCAAAAAGTCGGGGTTAAGAACTGTGCATATTAGACTCAACCTCCCAAATAGCCTAATTTTTAGGTCAATGTCTCCCCTGGACATTAACTACCAAAATATCTCTAGAACGCAACCATCTAACATCCCTAGCCAAGATGGAGACAGACTTCTTAACAAAAGACAACCTCTCATCTAACTGAATTGCATCCAAACGAATAACATGAAACTCATTCGAAATGTTACAGTAAAGCATAGAAACATGAAAAACTGAATGAATAGTTGAAAAATATGGGGCAAAGCTAACTCATAAGACGCATCACCAACAGTTCAAAGAATCTTAAATGTCCCAATATACTTGGGGATAAAACTGCCCCTATTCCCAAACCTCATCACTATTAACACCTAATTTTTATCTTCCGACACTCTTCTTAGACTTTTAGATATATTACATTCATAATCTAAAAATATATAATTTATTTTTTATTTTTATTTTTTATATTATTAATTTAAATATAACACTGTGTGTAATTCGTTAATATTTATTCAATTATATGATGTTCACACCTGTAATTTACAACTATGTGGTTTTATTATTATTTTAGTATTATTATTTATTTTTTTGGTTTCCCATTCGGTGTCCAATACCCTCATTGAAGCCCAACTAATTCAGATTCACGCCGGGTAGGGCCCTATTCGGGGGGTAGCACTCCCTACCAAGGATTTTTCCATACCCAGGGCTCGAACCCGAGACCTCTGGTTAAACAAGGAGCAGCCCCATCCACTGCACCACATTATTTGATGGTATTTTAGTATTATTATTACTATTGTTATCTTTATTATTATTGTTATTATTTACCATTATTATTTTATTTGTAACATTTCGTAAAAATTAGTATTTAATGTTACATGGCATTATTTTCACATGTATCTATTCATATTAACAATTCTTGTTTAGCATCATTTTTGTTATTATTATTATTATTATTATTATTATTATTATTATTATTACTATTATGAAACTAACAGCCCATTTTAACTAATTTTTATATACGTTTAATTTTTAGCCCTTGTTATTTTTAATTGATGTCTATTTAGCCAAAATTGACATCAATTTTGATCCAAAATTGACATTCAAAATTCTGACCTATATTTAAATTAATTTAATCTCAACCATTCATCAAAGATGATCCAATGGTTGAGATCGATTCAACCCTCTCTTTCCTTTTATACACCAAAATAAACCCTAACCCTCATTTTTCTCAAGAACAGTCGCGCCTGCTTTGTTTTCTCTTTCTTTTCTCTTTCTCTCTGTAAAACAACTGCCAATCTACTGGTGAACTAATCAACTTTAGTAAACCCTATTTCTTCCAAGACGGCACAGTAGTCATGCACCCGGTAAGGCCATCTACCAGCATCGCCTCCTATCGAATCAGCAACCCTAGCACCCCGCAACAGCCTTCTCCTGCAACCATAAGCAACTTCCACCTCCTACCACCAGTGCCACCAATGGAAATAACAATATTATCCAACTAGCAAGCCACACCAGTATCACCACCCTCCCAACGACGCTCTCCCACCCTTCATTAATGTTGTCCTACCGAAGGTGACGACTGATGAGATATTGCTAACAAAAGTTGATAAAGCTTTAACCTAAGTCAAAAGATAAAGAACCTAATTGAGCTGCCAAAAAAGAGTGAAACGCGTGTGATTTTAAGGATCTCTCATTGATTTTATTCTAAATTCATCTCTACATGTTCATTTACTATTTGCTATACTATACTTGTTTATCATCTTTCTTAGACGGATCTTGATATGTGACATTCATAATGTCTGGAACATAACTGTTGCTTGGAGTTTTAATTTTGAGTTACTTAGCATTTTTAGGTTGACATATGTAAGAAAAGCCTAATTTTCGTAGACTGTTGAATCCTTTTTAAAATTTTCAGCTACAAGCTGTCTCAAATCAAGTTAGGATTTTAGTAATTTTGACTTGTTAATCCTGCGATTTCCTAAACTTTAATTGTGATAAGTTTCCTACATGTATTTGAACAGTTTTTGGATTAATTGCTTGATTTTTATGAAATTTATGGTAAGTTTCTTAATAAATTTTTGGGAATAATAGTTAATTTGGACTAGTTGCTTGATAAGTTGCTTGATTTTCATGATATTAGGACTAGTTACTTTATTAATTTTTTATGAAAATCTGTTATTTTTCTTTATTGATAAACACTTGTGTCTTCGCTGATTTTTCTACCTATTTAAATGTTGATAGATTTTTATATTTATTTATGGTAAATTTGAAACATTTGATTGAGAAAATTTTTCGTGATTGATATAAGTGTTTTATGAAAAATATCGTTGACCAATGGTGTCACAAATATTCTTTTCCTTTTGATTTTCTCTAGCTGAACTTTTACATGATTGACTCAATCACTGATTTTACGAAATTTTTGTTTAATTGATTTTAAAAAATCATTCTTTCATTTTTATTTTTAGTAAGGTTTCACAACCCTTAACCTATATAAACAGCCCCTCTTTCAATTGACAATCACCTCTTTGGCTGGCTATTATTCTCTCAGTAAAAAGACTACTACTACTCTCTCAAATTAAGAAAAAAGACCTCTGGCTATAGGCTCTAATACAAAAGTAAAGTATATTTCTCAAGCTCTCTGGTTTTTCCTGATTCTAATGAAAAATTCAGCTTGCTTCACAGTTGCAATTACTTCGCTTACGTTTTCCTTATTATTACTTTTGCTTCCTAGTGTTGAGTTCTGAATCGATGAAATTTTCATTCTTTATGTGTTAACTTTGTTGTTCTATAGAAACTGTTAGAAAGCATGCCTATAGGAGCTAATTTGAAATAATTATTTTGTGCTTGTTTACTACGTCCTTATCTCGTTGCTTCCCCTCTTGAGTGTGTTGGTATCTAATTTCTTTACGTATGATGTGGTATTTTTTTATTATATTAACAAGTGTCTTTAAAATGGTATTTCAGAAAGGGAAGAGTCGTCTGGGAGTTTGGGAAGGGTGTTTTATTTATTCTTTTGTTTAGTCTCGTTTTATTGGTCTATAATTTATTGTACAAACACTATTATGTAGTAATAATTATGGAGGACTGGTTGGGAGGCGGGGTTTATGTGCTTTATATGTTTATATGAATCACTTAGGCAAACTTTAAAATTAAAATCAATAACAATTTTATTTTTGCCATATAGAAATCTTGCTTTTAGGAGTTCTAATTAATTTTCAACATATTAAATTAAAATCAAGCATGTTAATTTAATCTGACGTAAAAATGAATTTTTTCAATGTTTGTATTTATTTTCCTGCATACTTTTATTAAATTTCAGCATATAAAATAATTTTCAGCAATTAGCTTTATTTTCCAGTCTTTAAAGATAATTTCCAGCTATTAAAAATAGTTTCAGCAGTCAAAGAAAAATCACTGCCGGTTTATTAAGATTAATTTTCAGTATAAAAAATTAGTTTTTCAGAACATAAAAATGAATTTTCAATAATATTTTTAATTTTCAAAAGTAATTTTCTGCATGTTAATTATTTCAAGCAAGAAAATATCTCTTCTAGTGTCCTAAAATTAACTCTCAACACTTTACTGATTTATAACATGGTTTTTGCATAATAAAATTAATGGGTATAACTCTCCCACCATATTTACCTTATTTCAACATGCTTTTTTTACAACATTGTTTAGAAATGGTTTGAGAATTAGCTTTCATCAATGAACAATTATATTTTACTTAGACATTATGCATATAGGTTAATGACACCAAAATGAGTAATTATTTGTCTTAGCATGTCAGTGACTTTAACCAATCCTTAATTAAACAAGAGGCTTCTTTGGGACTATTATATGCTAAATATTGTCCTACGTGTTTACGCTCTTTGAGTCTAACTAGAAAAACTAGTTTATTTGTCTAGACCCTAAATCCAAAATAGAAAAGTCTAATGCCTCTTGGGCGATAGGTTGGGATGATAGGCATTTGAGATGCGCTAGTTTTAACCTTTATTTTAGAGCATTTTTAAGTTTAACAACTAGCCTAGGTGGGGTGGATAGACATTTGGAGATGATAATTACCTAACTATAATTCAATAATATGACATATGATACTATCATCCATTTATAATTTGATTGCTGGTTAATGGGTCAGGTGATGATTAACAAGTTGGGTACTGATTTGAAAAAAAAAAATAACGCATTTGTCAGATCTTTTGAACTTGTTTTTTCTTCTTTATTTATTTTATATGTTTATTTATTTGGGGTAGTTTATGTTATATAAATTGATAAATATCTTTGCCATAATTTGTGTCACTTTCTATGTAACGCCCTGATTTTCTGAACCAGAACGCTACACGGTGCTCATGACCCCAAAGGACCACAAGCTAACCCATAACTGGTATTTGTACCTGTATACTATATAAAAGACCTAAAAATGTGGAAACATGAACTAAAAGGCCATAAGGTTCAAATTGGTTAAACATCTGATAAGAGTAATGTCTGAAAATAGTATAACAATACCAAAACAACTGAGATAACTGTCTAAACATACTATAGTCTGAAAGCCTCTAAACTGTCTAAATAAGGAGTTGATGGGACATGTCCCCAACTAACTCTGACTACTAAAATAAACTAAAAACTAAAATAGTAATGTGATCATTATGTCCTCAAAGAATGAGGACTCACTGCTAACTCTTATCGCTGAACTGTCTAAATAAGGAGTTGATGGGACATGTCCCCAACTAACTCTGACTACTAAAATAAACTAAAAACTAAAATAGTAATGTGATCATCATGTCCTCAAAGAATGAGGACTCACTGCTAACTCTTATCGCTGAACTGGGATGCTACTAGTTCTTTAGAGCTCTTGCTTCTAAACCTATGGTATAAGATACCATAGCATAAATGTGTCAGTACTTTGAATGTACTGGTATGAAAGTGAGGTAGGCTAAATGCAAATGGTTCACATGCATGACAATACTAACTAACTGACTTACATAAACGTGAGAATACATACAGGACTACATAATTGTAACTGAGATTGTGATAGGACTGAATACTAAGTTCTGACTATTGAGTTTACTGATGTAGACATCTGAGTCACTGATGAGTGAGAAAGACTGATAATGTATTACTGAATACTGAGGGACTAATAGTATGTTACTGATACATGAATAACTATGTCTGACAGTTCTGATTATGAAGAACTGGTCTGGTTAATTGTATCTGACAATCCAGAAGCTGAATAATGATAACATGAGTTTTTAGAACTGATATAACTGATAACATGAGTGACTATATCTGACAGTCCTGAATCTGATTGAATTATCTGAGTTTCGTATTGTATCTGAATTAACTGTATCTAATAGTCCTAAAATTTGAAGAACTTTGTGAGTTCTTTTACTGAGACTGGGACAGTAACTGAGACTGTGGAAAGTATTCATCTAATTAACATGCCCCAATTATGCTATAACAGCTGAGTTGGGGTCCAATTTATGCCCTGATTGGAAGGGTGTCAATACTGCGCCACTGGTAAAGATAACATGTGAGTAAACCATATTATGTTTGAGGGCCCTTTTCCATCTGCCCTTGCTATTAAGCAAACTCAAATAAGATATATTATCCCTAGGTGTAGGGACATCTCAACCTACGCTAGCTACGTAGTTCTGGAATACAAGGATTGCTTCTAAGGATCACACCCTCCACTGAATAACAGGTGAGTCCCCATCCTTAGGTTCAATCGATGCTGAATTCTACTCCCAACTAAATAGACACTGAACTGATTAACTGAACTGATACTAATGGTATATTTTAACAGAGCTAAACTGAGCTTACTGAGTTCCATTGACTGACGGAATTTACTAAGTTCTGAGGACTGACTGAGAATATTGAGGTTACTGATATTGATTGGGAATAATGAGTTTATTGAGATTACTAAGTAGTGATATCACTAAGATTACTGAACTACTAAGATTACTAAGATTTCTGAGATTTCCTGAGTCACATGACTGACTGAGTGCTATGGATCATAGCTTGACTGAGGAGATCGTGAAAACATGACATGGCTTTAGGTACACAACTAAATGTTCGGGTACAAGTACCCCTAGGACTCGATGAGAAGAAACTGACATAGCATGGCTTACTTGAACACATGTCCAACAACACAATTCATAGTTCATATATTGAAGCACTTTATCAAACATGTGATATGCATATGCTTGTACATACCTAGGGATTCCATGATATCATACTAGTTGGGCATTGTTCCTTCATCTAGGCATTTAATCAAACACATGGTAGGCACAACACATGTAGACAACATTATACAATAATTAATCATCATAATTCATCTCTAATTTTATCATCCTAGGGTTTATTCATAGTTTCACATGAATATAATTTATACAAATTAATTCCCCATAAATTGATCACCCAACATGGATTTGATTTCAATTGATCATTCACCCAAAATAAAACAAACCCAATATGAAATTCATAAAGAAATCCATAAATGTAAACTTAGGAAAGAGATTCTTAGGCTTCATGGACGAAAGGAGTCCATGAATAAACACTACACATACCTTAGTTCATGATTATACAAAGATTGACAGAGAGATTCTTGAAATTTGACGGTGAATTCCCTTGGAATTGAACCTTCTATGAAAACCCTAGGGCTTGTTTTTGAGAGTTTTTGAGAATAATTGAGTATAAGCTACTGAATTATGGCCAAATCTCATCTTATAAGGCTTATATAGGGTGAAAAATTAACCCTTTTAACCCTAGAACACGTATTTAATTTCTGAGAAAATTCTCGATTTTCATCCTTGGCGCGATGCGCCACTATCGTGCTAAGTCACTGGAATTGGACAATTGGGAATCTGCATAGTAGCGCGATGTGGAGATATCGTGTTGCCACCTTGTTTGAGACCTGGAAGTTTGGCGCGACGCACCACTATCGTGGAGCAAAGCTGGAAGTTGACAATTGCCATTTGAGCTATCTCCGCGATGTGCTGAAGGCTCAAGTGATATACTCTCTCACTAAAAAGGTTCTAACTCTTCACCCGAGTGTCAAATTTGGATGAATTTGGTATCGATGGAAAGATTATTTGATTCCCCACATGATAAAAAGTTAAAATTTTGAAAATACCATATATATAAAAGTGTATTCATATTTCAAATAAAGCTTCTGACATTCTTAGGGGGGAATTTCAAGCTAGAAAAAAGTACGGGTATTACATTCTATCATCTCGCTTGTCTCGTTCTTTCATTATTATTATGTTATTGGTCACTTAGATAATTAATATCTAAGAATAATTAAATTACATGTTTGTTTATTCATTACCTTATCACCTAGCAAATATTTAGTTTAGAAAATAAGTGACCTTCGTTTGTCACATAGAATCCCCACATAAAAATACGAATTCAGCCGGAAACCACATTTGTGGACCTCAAAAGGTGCCTAACACCTTCCTTTCCAGGTAATTTGACACTTACCCAAATATCTGGTGAACTATACTAAAAAATAAAAATAGGTTAGTAATTAACCTAGAATGGTGCCCTAACGCACCTTAATATGTTAGGTGGAGCCTATTCACTCTTAACAAAATTTCAAAAATAATTTTTACATCGAATTTTGCTTTTTGCGAGAAAAATGGGGTGCAACATAATAAAGACTCTACTAGGGATACTTAGGTTCTAAACGTTACGAGTTTGTGTTTTATGTGAGATTCTATTTTTGCTTTGTTTTATTTATTTGTCATAATCTCCCTGTTTATATCGTGATTTATATATTTTCTTATTTTTTACATGTTAGTCCCTTTTCCTTCCCCTTTGTATGTATTTTTATTTTCTCCATGTGTGTCCCTTCCCCATTTCCCCTTTTATTGGCTATATGGTTTAATGTTTATTTACTTTAATATTTCTAAACATGTTATTGTATTCTTACCATGTGCTACGTGTTACTGCTCTATATAACTACCATCTCGCTCATAATTTCCTCCAATTGGAACCTCTTTTATTTTTATTTTATGAACGATTGAGTAAGCACACAGATATTCTTTCCTAAAATACCCTTTGGGAAATGACTTTTGGATCGGTCAATCAGCGGTGCGTCATAAGCCAAGAGCTTTCCTACTCTCAAGTTGTCCACTTGAGGGGACCGTGTATGTAGCCACTCTTATTCCAAGAGACTAACTGTTTATCCCTTTACAAAAGAATAAACATCCCAAAAACCTAGGATGTTATGTTATAAATCCTTACCCTAAGTTCTAAGGGATTTCCCAATCCTAAAAAAGAATGCCTCATTACTTATGTGCCTTTTGAGAAATAATCATGATTGAATGGTGTTATTTGATCCTTGAGGGTAGGGTAGGCTAACACTTTGTTTTGGAGATTCAATGGCAATTCCAATTTTATCCGAGGTTTATCATGATTTGGTGCATACCACCGTACATAGAGTATTGGTGTTTGACTACGGACAAAACATGGTAAAGAAGGCATTGGGGAGATTTCCATCCCTTATGCAAGCTACCCCATGTAGAGAGTTCAGTGAAGTTGCCACTGCATTTTGGGATGAGAAAAGATTAGTGTTTAGATTTGGAGATACAGAAATGACCCTAATCTTTGAGAAAATCGATGGGCACGTGGAAAAAAGAGTTTATCATTAGAAATGAGGTGGCTAAAGACTGAGGCTATCATCTCCAAGAGCGTCACCCTAGAAGAAATCAACAACAAATTGGGTCTTCAAGGCAGTTGAATGGTACATTTATGATGAAGTCTAGAATTCTCGGCAGCTACTTCGTTGAAAGGTTTGGTCAGAAGCAAGGGAAAGAATAGTATGAAGCAGAGAGTTCTAACCCTAAGTCATCGAAAAGTAAGTGAATCCTTGCCTTTATCATCTACTTCCTAGGAATGGTGGTCTTTTCAAATAGAGCAGAAGAAGAGGTACATATTTTCCTTATCATTGTAGCCAATGCCTTATGCAATGAAAGGGCTTTGCCCAATTGTACCTATAATAGTGGTAGACATTTACCAGTCCCTAGGTTGTTGCAAGAATAGGGCCAAACGTTTTGAGGGGTGTAACTTGATACTGCAATTGTGGTTGATTGAGAATCTTCAAAAGGTTTGTGGTGTGCAAAGAATGTATAGATTGATTGAAATCAAAAACATCATAGCACATGATACCCGAGTTACATTAGGAGTCAAAAATATCAAACGGCTAAATGAGGTAGAAAAATTGGGGCAAATGTGGGCACTTTGACTGAAGACTCCGTTCAATCGATGTTGGAATAGTTTCCTAAAACGGAGTTTACGATCTACACTTAGCATTATGTTTACCTGGTTTTGATTGGACTTCATATGCTATATCCATATGCTCCTACTAGAGTGATGAGGCAAGCAGGAAGAAAACAAGTAATCCCAAGGGTCACCAATATGGATGCACATCGAGTGGACTACGAAGACAATAGGATCCCAAACGCCAATCAGCTTACCAATATTTGGGGCAAAAAGATTCACCTATACAAAAAGAGCATTGAGCCAGATAGGTACTATCCAGGTTACACAGTAGGCAACACTGAATGATTTCACGCCGACTTAAAAAACAAAGTGACTCCGGGAGTCAAAAGGGAAAAGCATGTCAACGTCAAAAAAACTGAGGCACAAGTTCTCTATCACAAATTTAAGAAGAAGGCTTTGGAATCCAAAGCACCCCACCACAAGATACTTATGGAGAATGGAAAGAAGATCGCCCAAATAGGGAAAGAGTTGGAGTTTTGGAAGCACCATGCTCTAATCGGAGAAGAAAAGGTGCAAGAACTTTATGATGAATTCGACAAACAAAGTAAGGTCTGTCTTAACATGGGAAGCATGGGAGCAAGGTTAGCATTGTATTATCTCAAAAATAGGTTCCATCGCTCTGACAAAGCGTTAGAAACATACAAGAAGGAGGAACAAGAAAAAGATGTGTTTAGAATTTAGTTTAGCTTCCATTTTTCATATTTTCTTGTATTTTTCCTTTCCTTCAAGTTGTGAGACAATTTGAATGAAAATAAGTTTAATTTTTTGAGGGGTTTATTTATGAGCAAATGACATTATTTTATGGCTTAATTATCTCTCAAACAATGATAGGCCTACCTCTGGCTCAAACAAGACTCCCCAAATAGGAAATGTCAAACAACGTGCTTGCTATGTGCTAATTTGATTTACTTCTTTACACCGCTAACACACTAATTTCTTCACCTTTGTTATTTTTGTTTTGTTTTCCCCTTCCAAAAGGTTGATTTGTGCACTCTGGCCTACCACACCCAATCAAAAAGCGCTCCTCCTCTACGTATAATTATCAAAGGTAAAGAAGTGATAGGTGATCATCATGATATTAGGGATAAAGATGGTACTATTTTTAAGGGAGACAGTATCATTGGACAAAATGAAATGATGTTTAAAATGGAGCAAATAATTTTTGAGTTACAAGGTGAATTGGCACAAGTATGCAACTTAACCAAGCTTTCTCTTAACCTGAATACTTCTGAGCTGCAACCCTAACAACTATGCCATAAAAAAGTCCCAAACTCCCAATCATTCAATTCCTCATCCTCAACATCAGATTCCTACAAATGTGCAAAGCCTTCCCAATCCCATCCAAAACAACCAAAATATCCCAACTCCTCTATATTCGCCTACCCATTATACCCAAGATCCTAAAAGTCCAATTATACCTCTCCATAAAAACCTTCAAATTCAAACATATACCACTATAATCCATCTAGTAGCCATAAAATAAACCCCATATATGTTGAAACCCTTCCACAAACCAGTACTCAACTTATATTCGAGCCGCCAAAAAATGACTATACAGTGCTAAGGTATCTAGTTCAAACTCTAGATGTCAAGTAAGCTATAACCTATCCTAAGATGGGAACTTCGTCTAGAAACATGGTTACTTAAGTTTACTCCAGCAAAACTTATGGTTTTAAGCTCAAAAAAATAACCCAAGTAAGGTTAAATATACTAACCATACTTACAATGCTAAAACCACATCCTAAACCTAGCATCATATCAAATCCATTCTATGAATTAACTCATTATAGGGAGAAGGCAATAGGATTCAAAAAGAGTACCAAGAATTTCACCTTATAGGTCAACCCTCATCTAATCCCCAAACTTTAATATATAATACTAAGTCATTCTAACCATAATCAAACATAATATTCACATTCACACGTAATATATAACATGCATTATCTTATGAAGAAGAGTAGAAAGAAGCCTACCTTAAAGCCAAACTGTAAATACTTACATTATTCACCAACTTCCATCTTCACTTTAAAATTCCAAAATATCATCACACTATCAAAATCATAATCTAGTTATCAATATGAGAATAGCAATACCCATATTGCACCATTGTGCTTTGAATCCAAAAACGACACCAAAAAACCCCAGTAGGTCTGACTTATGAAAGTCATATTTCCAAGGACAACCCAATGCTCATACATGATTAAGGAACCATAACCCTCAAAAACTGGGTGAAAACCTAGCTAAGCATGGGCTAAAATCAAGCCCTTGAGCTATTTGTTAGTTTATGTCACGAACCAAGAAATACACCAAAAAATGGATGAAATATTACCTTAAATTCAGATATATTTGTGATAATAGATGCTAATCAAGTTCCCAAGTCACTCCCAAGACCCAATTTAAAGATTTCACATCCTTTTAGGGTTCTTGATTCTCAAGAGTGAGTGAAAATGCCCAAAATGTAGCCTAAGGGGCCTTTTTATACCCATACGGGTATCCAGGTGTTGCTATTGTAGTTCTGAGTGTCCAATCACAATCTCTAGTCTTAGAAGGATATACTTTTATCACTATACGTCTTGGTGCAAATGCAGTATCCTTTGTATCACCAAAAAACTAGTTGAACTTGGAAATATTTCAAACTTTCTGCTAAGGCCTAGGGAATCATTCACAATCCGATTTACGCAAATGAACTATGTAACCACACTAAATTCGACATTTTGGATGCATTGGAAAAGTTGGATATTTCATAAGAGGTCATTTCAACAAAACTTGGGTCCCATACCCATATTTTTTATTTTTCCAACTTTTTGACCAATGGTCGAAATGAGTTTGGGTGCATCAGTACTTGAACCAAAGGTCTACCTAGCCTAAAATTGATATTATAGAGCTATTGGCGTAGCTAGAATTTGCATCCAAGATCATTTTATTGATGTTTTCACTCGGTGGCTATTTAGAACCAATGAAGACTTCTAAATAAAGAATTGGCTCTAAAAACAAACGAACAGCCCGGTAACCAAACTGTCATTCCCAGTAAGTCATAAATGACTTGGGGCAGCTATGGGAAAGCTCCAATAGAAAATATAAGCAAATATATGAAAAATAACCCGAGAGGTCATTAAAGTCTAGGACATCCCTCAACTGATAAGTAGTATACATAATACCATGCGGCTCAAGCAAACCTAGATTATGAAACTTCTCACAACAGTCAATCAAGAACCATAGGAATTGTCGCCCATAGCACCACTGAACCTAGGAGGACCGACCTAAATAAGTGAACATCTTAAACTACTTTTGATCCTCCAAAGTCATAACTATACTTGGAATGAGAGAAGGCATGGTGAATCTAGTAGGATCATATCTCACTTAAGGAGGCAAAATAGATAAAGGCTAAACTCTTGACCTCAAAATACCATACATGAATACAAGTGCTAAAAGGGGAATAACACTTGGAGTCTTTATAGTACAAAATCAGAATTAGGTACCGCTAGAGGACCCACAATCAGGGATTATGGAATGCCATAAGCAGACCCTGGCATAAATAGAGGTAGAATACTAGAAGTTTAGGGAACACCAAGCACAGTCAAAGGATCACCCTCTAAACGGGTTAACAAGAGAACCAATAACCCATCCAAGACTAGGGTATAAAAACTCAATGGAACTAAAGTAGGACCCACATCCCCAACACACTTAACCCAAAGCTCAAGTGAGGGTCCCCTAGCACTACTCTAAGATGGGGAAGATCTACATTCCCATCCACCACCTCAAGCCCATCCACAACTTGTAACTCACCCTCTAGACTTAGGTCTTTCCTGGGATAAAGTCTCTATATCTCCTACTTCATAAGGCCTAGTCATCACCATCTATATGGAGAGAGTGAAATATGACTTACTATTTGTACTTTTTTTTGGGCGAATCTCGAACGAGACAGCTCACGTACGGTTCGGGAGCCGAGCCCCTGAGTACAAGGTATGGAGGAAATTCACATAATAACATACAAATTAAGGGAAATTTCCTAAAGACATCTTATAGCCTTTCAAAGATTGATACAAAAATCTATGTATCGATCCATGAGACTCTATTAGATATCTCATTCTTATATCATTGAGATCGAATGAACCTGACTTTAATACCCAATTTTCATGACTCAAAAACCAAGGGTCATGATGGCACTTATCATGAAAAGACTTGACAAGTAAGCCTATCGGACAAATTAATACAAAAAAAGAATAATAACAATAACACAAAGTAAGGCTTATAGAATAAAGTTGAACCATATAATATAATAAAAGTGGAAAAACATAAACAAAGATATCATACCATAATCCCAAACTTGGTGTCACAGTGTAAGAACATTACTAATACAACTGGAGATCAAAATACATAAGATATCCAAAATAGAAACAGCTATTGCTCTAAATGCAAAATAAAGACATAATCTAAATTAAAAAAAAGGTAGTAGTCGACTCTGGAAGTAAGAATCCAACCGCTAAATATCTCTAAAGTATTGCCCAAAGTCAATCACCAAAAGGAACACTCAAAATAGGATCTACATCGAAAGGCACAGTAGGTGTAAGTATGATCCAATTGTACTCCATAGGTATCATAAGTCGACTGAGCAAAGAAAAAAATAATGCATACAAAATACACACTAAGGTCAATCACCTGCAACCAGAAAATGTCCTAAATTGTCGCACACCATCTCCACTAATAGTTCTATAATATTTACATACACTATAACAATACAAAATTAAAGTACAAGTATACAGGTATCACACATACAAATATGAAGGAATAAATACACATATATAGGTATCACATCAAGGAAAATAATACATCATAGAAATATTCAAAGTAAATATAAATGCAATAGAGATTATGATGATGCTAATGATGATGATGATGATGATGATGCTTGAGGTTTTCACATAACCTTTGTATATACCTACAGAGCTAAAGTTTTCCATCGTAGGGCCCATAGGGGTTTGTCAACTTGTAAATAATCAATATCCAATACCAATATCTATAACTCCTCTTAGATACATCCATTGGTAGAATATTTTAAAGATGTCATATTTTCTATCAGAAAAAACCAGTATTTTCAATATTTCCAATGTGGTACCAATGTTTCATTAATGTATATAATATGAGGATGTAATATTCACAACCAAACATAATGAGCATTTCCAAATTCAACAAATATACCAACCAAGTGAGCCGATAATCCACTTAATATTTTCAACCATCCATGTATTCCAACATAAAACAGATGCTAAAAGAGTATAATATAATTAAATTTCACCATTGAACATAGAAAATCTATCTTCCTCTCAGCTTCCTATATATTTTCATTCTTTTACCATAAAGTTTAATAGAAGTTAATGTTTAAGCTGCTCAAAAAATGATAAGCTAGAATAGATCACCGGCCTTTGGTGCAGAATTTTGAAAAAGAACGGGTAATACTAGAAATATAGTCATTCATTAGCGTTCTGCTCTACGAATTTGTAAAGAATTTCTTGGTTATATGCCAGCAAACGAAGAACAACCCATCACCATCAATAATCATTGCCCGTTGTCAAAGTGATCGAAAATTCCCAAATAAACCATCATCATCAGCCCATCACCATCGTCGTATGATCTGAGTAAAAGATAGACATCGATGTTGATGAGATAAAAATAGACTCCAACTCCGATGCTAGGAAAATCCTACTAAATCACTCTGTTGTCTCATTCTGGTCAGACCTAAATGACCGACACTTCTCTTTATTCACTTGGGGTTCAATGCTACTATAATCTGTTTCCATAACTAGCCTCTTCGATGGACTTCTCTGCCAGTGACTTCTTCTTGTACTGTCGAGGTTTTAGCGCCCAATTTTTGTTACCAATTTTCGGTGATCTCTGTTTTTTTCTTTATTTCTAACCCCTTGCAAGTACTATAAGTTATGATCTAGCACATCTTCTCAGGTGGAAACAATATAATTTCGGTGACCAATTTCTGCTACAAATTGTCGGAATTCGTGACTCAACCAAGTAAACCAACTCATCTTTGATCAGGTGCAATCACTCCATCTCTTTTAGTTGTATGTATAGATTTCTTGATTTTAGTGGCTGCTATTGATTCTCTTATTTACTATTCCTATTTGATCCTTTTTTCTTCGTGGCTGACTATTTGATTGTAGGTGATGATTTTACTTGTTGATTTTTGTATTTCATAGGAGTGTTTTACTTGTTAATTCTATTTATTTTTGGGCCTTTTGTGTTGTTCTTAGTAGTTTTGAAGTGTGGACTTGATTGTACTTTTTTGGTTTGCACTGTTGTCTAAGCTTTGTGCTCTTAGTTTTATTGGTCGATTTTATCTATGGTAGCTGTGGTTGATGGTATTGGCATAGGGTTATGTCTTTGGGTAAGGCTTGGGTTGGGATTGGGGTCATGGTCTAGGACAAGGGTAGAAGCAGGGGTAGGAAGGGTAAATAGGCTAAGGATGACTATAGGTTAAGAGTAGGATAGTTGAACATAGGGTCTTTATCTGAGAAGTCATTAGAGATACTGAAAATTCTTAGGATAAGGCAAACTAATATAACTTATATCCAAGAAACTAAATGGGTAGGTTCTAAGGCGAGGGTACTAGATGGTTATAAGTTATGGTACTCAGGTAGTGTGAGGAACAGGAATGATGTAGGTATTTTAGTAGATGGTGAGCTTACGAAGCAAGTGGTAGAGGTTAAGAGGGTCAATGATAGTATGATGTCAATTAAGCTAGATATTGAAGGGTCTTCTTGGAATATTATTAGTGCGTATACATAGTATGTAGGCTTGGATAATAAAGAGAAGAGGATATTTTGGGAGGATTTGGACAAGATGGTAAGGAGTGTCCCCAATAATGAGAAGCTTTTCGTAGGAGGGGATTTTAACATGCACATAGGGTCTTCATTGAAAGGCTATGATAATGTGCATGGAGGCCATGGTTTTGGTCTAAGAAATATTGAAGGAGTGGCACTTCTGGATTTTGCTCGAGTGTTTGGATTGGTGGTATTTAATTCGAACTTTCCAAAGAAGGAAGTTCACTTGGTTACCTTTTGTAGTTTGGTGGCCAGCACTCAGATTAACTTTTTTCTCCTTAGGAAAGGGGATAGGGGTATTTTTAAGGATTGTAAGGTCTTACCGAGTAAGAGTCTTTAGAACCAGTATAGTCTTTTGGTGATATAATTAGAGATCTTAAAGGAGCGAAGGAGGAGAGGTATGGAGGATCTACTAAGGATTAAATGAAGTAGTTTGAATTTGGCAGTTCACTAGATATATGGGATGGGTTGATGGCGAAAAAAGCTTGGGGGAGTGGAGAGAATGTAGATAGTGTGTGGGATGAGACTACCAATTACATCAGGGAAATAGCTAGAGAGGTTTTAGGGGTAATGAGAGGTCGTTCTATTAAGCACCAAATAGACTGGTGGTGGAATGAAGAGGTGAAGGGGAAGGTGGATTCCAATAAGAGAGCGTATGCAAATTTGGCGAAGGGTAAGGATAAAGAAGATAAATAGAAGAATAGAGAGGAGTATAAGATTGCTAGACGAGAGGCAAAGTTAGCAGTCAGGAGGGCTAAAGATGTTGCTTTTTAGAGTTTATACACAGTGTTAGATAGTAAAGGTAGGGATAAAAATTTGTATAGGCTTGCCAAGCCTAAGAAGAGGAGGGCTTAGGACCTGGATTAGGTGAAGTGTCTTAAGTATGTGGATGGTAATGTTTTGGTAGATGAGGATCATATTACAAAGAGATGGAAGTCTTACCTTCATAAGCTCCTGGATGAAGGAAGGGATACTAGAATTGTGTTGGGGGATTTGGAGCATTCTAAAAGGTTTCACGATTATATTTATTATAGGTACATTAAGGTTAAGGAGGTTAAGGGGGCTATTAGTAGGATGCATAGAGGTAGAGCGACAGGGCCTGATGAGATTCTGGTAGATTTTTGAAAGTGCATAGGAGGGGCAGATTTGGAATGGTTGATTTGGTTGTTTAACATAATTTTCAAGTCGGCAAGGATACCTAAAGCTTGGAGGTGGAGTATGATGATTCTTTTGTATAAGAATAAGGGTGACATTTAGAATTGCAACAATTATAGAGGTATTGAGTTGTTGAGTCATATTGTAAAGGTTTGAGAGAGGGTGGTAGAGTTGAAGTTATAGAGGATTGTTACTATTTTTGAAAATTAATTTGGATTTATGCCAAGATGCTTAACTACAGAAATCATCTATCTCGTCAGTAGACTGGTAGAACTATATATGAAACAGAAGAAGGATTTGCACATGGTGTTTATCGACCTAGAGAAGACCTATGACAGAGTTCCCAAGGAGGTTCTTTAGAGGTGTATAGAGGTTATAGGTATACTTGTAGTGTATGTTAAGGTGATTAAGGATATGTAGGATGGAGCCAATACTCGATTTAGGACTGGAGGGGGGACTCGGACCAATTACCTGTCTTGATGGGGCTACATTAAGGTTTAACGCTTAGTCCATTTCTTTTTGCCTTGGTGATGGATGTTTTGATGCGGCACATTCAGGATGAGGTGCCTTATTGTTTACTTTTTGCGAATGATGTAGTCTTGATTGATGAGATACATAGTGGAGTTAAAGCAAAATTTGAGGTTTGGAGGCAAACTCTTGAGTCTAAGGGGATTAGGTTGAGTAGTTCCAAGATAGAATATTTAGAGTGTAAGTTTAGTAAGGTGTCTTATAAGTTCGATGCGGTTGTTAAGCTTGATACTCATTAGGGTCGATGATTTAGAAGAATAGAAAGATTGATGAGGATGTCACTCATCGGATTGGGGTAGGGTGGATGGAATAGCAGCTCACCTCTAGTATCTTGTGTGATAAAAAGGTACCTCCAAATTTAAAGGCAAGTTATACAGAGTGGTGGTTAGACCAGCTTTGTTCTATGGGGTAGAGTGTTGACCTGTAAAAAAGACCCATATCTAAAAGATAAAGGTGGTGGAGGTGAAAATGCTTTGGTGGATGTGTGGGGGTAATAGAAAAAATAGGATAAAAATAAAACCAAGATGATAGAAGTGAGGTTGAGATGGTTTGTTCATATGATGAGGAGGAGCATGGGTGCCCCAATACAGATGTATGAGAGGTTGGCTAGGGATGGTTTCAAGGGAGGTAGAGGTATACCAAAGAATTATTGAAGGGAGGTAATTATACATAACATGGAGTAGCTTCAGCTTACCGAGGATATGGCCTTGGATAGGAAGTTGTGGAGGAGGCGATTAGGTTAGAAGGTTAGTATGAGTTTAGGATGTTGTATGTTTTGGTGTGGTATTTGGAGTATCTTGACTTTGGTATTATTGAATATGTTAATTTCTACTGTATCTTATTCTATTACTATTCATTACTATTACCATTCCTTCTCTTAGATTGCTTTGTTTTGAGTCGGGGGCCTATCAGAAACAACCTCTCTATCTCAAATTTGAGGTAGTGGTATGGACTGCATACACTTACCCTCTCCAGACTCCACTTGGTGGGAATATAATGGGTATGTTATTGTTGGTGTTGTAGTATTGATACCACATTAGGCTTTTTATTAATAGGATACAATTAATTTCACTTAAACAAGGCCAACAACATCATATAAGAACCCACACGATCACACATAACAAATAATATTCCTAAAACCATAAAATACATCAGTATGTAGGCCCCTCAACTGGAACGACACATTAAGTATAGTCGTTTTCATAATTAGTTCCCATACCCTTAACATATTTTTGTATCAATATTAACTATCCAACCTAGTCTAAAGAAAGTTAAGCCATAACCTACCTCAAATGCCGAAAGTTAGTCCAAAAGCCTTCAATACCAAAGCCTTACGCCTCACAAACGGACTCAAAATTAACTAAATCATACAAATATAGAATCTATGTATCAAACAAAACCAACGATATCTATATTACAAATTTTTGTTTTAGGCTAAAAATGAACCCCTGAAATAGATTTTTAAAAAATATGGGTAAATCATAATTTTTTTTGAAACATATTTCCCATATTTATAGGAGTCTACACATGAAAACCCAAGTGGAAATAATTTTAAAATAAAGTCCAAATTATAGAAAAACCATGCTTAAGCTTTACCGACAAAAATCATTGAAAATAATTTTAAAATCAAAAATTGAAGTTGTTTTCAAGATAAAATCAAAATAAAAGTGATAATTATAACATTACAAACTCACCCAAGTGAAAATGAATTTAAATCGGGGCTTAAATCAGAGAATTATAATTTTTAGGCCTTACGGGCCAAAATGCCCAAGTTCTACCTTTTTAATTCAGATTTATATAAGAATTACATGATGAAATTTGGATAAAATAGTTGAAATAGGTGTTATAGAACGTACCCAAGCTTAAAAGTGGAAGAAATTTCTCAAAATCACAAAACCTTAAGCTCCAAGTCTCAAAAATGGTGAAAATGACAAAACATGGGTATATCAAGGACCTAGGCATCGCATACGCGATCACCGAGTCACGTACGCAGTACCAGGACTAAGGAAAGGTATCACATATGCAAACCCCTTATCACTTATGGGGGTCTCACAATCACGACCAAGATTGCATCAGCGACACTTGCATCTAGTCAGCAGAGTTATGTAAGCGACCAATCCATCACAAATGCGATTGCACCAGGTGGAGAGTTAGAGTATTCCAAGTCTCTACGGACTCCTCGAGATTCATTTGGAATGCCATGAATGCAACTGAACCATACTACACTATCAAATTTGACGCTCTAGACCCAATAGCGATATCAAATTTCTGAATAAATGACATTTTCACAAAGTTGACCCCCAAAACTCAATTTCACAACTTTCTAAACTGAGGGTTGAAATGAGATATAAATTCCATAAAACCACACCGATCATATTACAACCTAAAATTGATGTTTTGAATCTATTGGCATAGTCTATTTTTCTATCTGATGCACTGATTAATAAATGTTGACTGAAGTCAACTATAAGGCTTTTCAATCCACCAAATACCATAATTTCACATAAATCACATGAAAATACATTGGGAACCATGCCAAATATCCCCACACCCCAAAAATACCATAACACAACCCCTGGGAGGGGTAAAATGGCTAAATCAAATAGAAATAAATATTGTACTTAAATCATCAAAAATTAGGTCGTTATACTTTAGCGTATGTTTCCATAGTTTAAGCAAATCATCAAAGCAAGGAGTTAAGGATAGATGTCGAAGACCTTCAACATCGGTCAGATGGCATAAGGCCAGTCTAGGCTCTGGTAGAGTTTGTCACTACTTTGGTAATTTGGGATTCGACATTAGGGATCCCACATTTTTTTCAGATACCTCACAACCAGGGATGATATCTAGTTTTTTCAGTATTTTTCAGTCCAGAATTGGGTTTATTGGTGTTCAATAGGGTTTCTTATTAGTTTCAGAGTACAAGATTAGGTTTTTCGAGTAGGTTGGGCATATTTCTTTGCTATATCCTTTAGAGCATGAGATGGTGAATGGATTTATTAGATGATTAGCACTTCCATTTTAATTAGCATCAGAGCACTTGATATCAGTTAGGTCATTATTTTCTCAGGTTGTTGATCATGTAAAGGCCACAAAGATAACATATATTGAGACTTATGAAGATGAAGGTAAGAGGCTATATCATCAGTATAGTGTTATTTATATTCCATCCAGGAGTGAGGATCCTCCCATTAGAGGTTAGCTTTGTTTGCAGCCTATCAGTTCTTTGTAGGTAGCATTTTAGATGATAGGTGGCTCTCAGGTTAGCTATAGTGGTCACAACAGGCAGAGTTCTAATCAGACCTTACTGAGTATTCAATATTGGTCTTCAAGCGATGGAGTCTATTTTAGATTAAGGGCACAATATCTTAGAGTATTTAAAGAGATTGTCATGGTTCTGGTAAGATTCAAAATTGGTCTAAAGAGTGCCATAGATATGATTTGGTTGTTCAGACTAGATCAGTTTATATTCCTTGCTAGCCTACAGTTCTTGAGGTATGTTATAATTGCAGAGAAGATGGTCATTTTAACAGGAAGTTACTTTGATATTAGTTGGTTATCCAATTAGGGTTAGCTCTTGTTTCTCACCAGGTTAAGGCTTCATGAGTTTGATATGACTGAATAAAGATTGGTCACTAGTTTAGAGAGTATCCCTGATATAAGATTATTAATCATTCAGCTTATCTAGATCACTCTCATAGTGTTGTAGAACCTTTAATTAGAGGCAGTGCACTTAGCACCTCGATTGATAATTTGAATGATTAGTCCAAGTTTGGACCAACTCAGATTCATACTCCCTCGAGCACGTGAGGTATGTCACTTTAGATTCCATTATGAAAGGTGCACCTTTTTATTTCCTTCCTTTACCCTCTCATTTATGCGTATTAGGGTTCTCGTGCCCATCGATAATCGTATGCCTTGGTAAGTTTATATCAATTTGTGTGCATTGATATAGATTTCATGAATATATGACTACCTCCTTAGATTATCTCTTTTAGTAGTAGATGGTGTTGATCAGTATTGAAATTTCCCTGGAGGTGTAGCATTTGGGTTTGAGTCTCATTTACCATGGTGTATTGGCCTTCTTATGGCCCTAGAACGTTATTTGTTATTGGTTTCCATTTTTGGGCACCACCAACCTCTTAAATTAATATTTATATTATTGTTGTTATTATTGTCATTGCTTGATGTTAATCAATCCTCGTTTGGTAGATGTCTAGGTTGTATTATCTAATTAGAATTTTCTTTCTCGTGATTCTTATTTGTTGGATTGGGTGGCTAGCTTTGTTAGATGATTTCTCTCTTGTAGCAAGGTGAATATGGTCATTTTTTCGTTAGCTATGCTAGATCGATTTTTAAGTGGGTGATGTAAGTAAAAATAGGTTGGCCTCCCATGGTTCTGTTACAATTCTAGATATGGTAGTTCATTTTCATAGTCTATTTTTAAGGTTGACCAATTTAGGGTTCATTTTTTCAATTTGACTAGTTTATCGCTCAGTTGAAATTTTAATATTAATGATGAACGGTCTTGGATTTGCCTTTTGGGTCTATTGGGTCCGTCTTCTGGTGATAGCTTTGATCTTAGTATTAGTGTGGAGTTGGGTACTCCATTTTTGTTGCAGTATGGTTATTATTCAAAGTAGAGTTAGTGATTTAAAGATAGGGGATCTTTTGTGTGACTAATTCCTAAGTTGATGAATTGAGTATTGTTGAGATAATATTATTGGATTGATTAGTTTCTAGTTGAGGTTTTATTTCTCTAATTTTCTAGAGTTTTAGTTATTACAAGTATAGTTTGTGGACTTGGTGAGTTATCAAGCATCCTTTTGTAGTTCATGCCCTCCAATAAATAAGAAAGTTTATTGCTTGTGTTTTAGCTGATGATTTATCCTCTGTGGTGATTTTTGCTTCAGCAGTATTTTGGATTTGATTCTAATATAATTCAGTAAGGATATGTCCAATTTAGATACTAAGGTCGATTGGGTAATTAACCTTATATCAGATTCGTTAGCTCAGTTTTGGATTTATCTCCTTGGAATGGTGATTTAAAGGTTATGATAGATTTGGAGTATGGGTGATCACCTATCTTCAGATTTGGTTTAGATAGTAAAGATTGAGCGGTTCAGCAATGGTGTTGAGATTTCAGCTGGAAGCTACAGAGATTAGGTGTAGCCTTGTTTCCAGAATTGTCTCAGTTTAGATTTTATCTATAGGCTGTCTAAGCCTACTCTCCACCTGCCTATTTGGTCTTCTTCAGTAAAGATGCATTGTGGTTGATAGGCATTTAGATGATAGTCTATGGGCACATCATTGGTTCCTTCAGCTTTAACCTTGGGTTTCAGTTTTAATCAGAATTTTTAGATTATCTACTAGGTAAATTTCAGTTTTGATGGTCATTCAAACCAGTTATAGCATCGGCATAGATTGCAGACCTTGGTTATCGCCATTTGTAAGCCTAGGTAGAGCCTTATGGGCTTAGTCTCATGCTTGCTTTTATGGATTCTTGGTGGATCATCTTTAGTTCATCAAGATTAGTGTGATGGAACAACACAAGCATGACTATGGTGGCTTTTTTCTTAGTTTGGAGTGGATAGCTAGTTAGGAAAGGAAAAAGGAAGTTACATTTGGATTTTAGAGTTGGTTACATAGTTCAATACTTAGTTTACCTTCAATTTGGATGAGTCTTTACTTTATGTTGGTATTAATACGGTACCAGTGTGTCGTGGCTTAGATTTGCATGCATTAGCTTCCTCGATTTAGTTAGAGGCTAGTTGGTGGTTGAGATTTATTTTTTGTTGTTTGAGGAGTGAAGAAAGGAGGTTGGTTGAAAAATAAATACCTATAGCAAAATCCCTTGAAAGTGTTGTTCCTTCTTAAAGGTTATTTGGGAGTCGTGCTTGGGGCATGCGGGCCCAGTACCTCATCCCTTTGATTTTTTGTATTTTTTATAATCCATTTTACTTTCGTAGATAAAAGTCATTTTGGTAAAGGATATTGTAATGACCCTCCAGGTTATTTCCTCGATTTGCATGCATTTTCAGTATTTTGAGCCTTTCCACAGTGGATAAAGGTCATTTATGATATGCTAGAACTGTCCATTTGATTGTTGGATAGTCCATTCGGATTTTAGGCTCATTTCTTTATTTTGGAGCTTTCATTATTTAGGATTTGATCTTGGAATAAAACTCCTAGTATATGTCCTCAAATGAGAATTCTAACAGTGCCATCAACTCTGGAACATTGATTTTAAGCTAGGGTGATCTAGGGTTCTGGTCCCGAGGCTTCTGGACTTGTTTTGGGCTATTGGGTAAATTATGTGAAAAATAGGACTTAGGTATGGGCCCTATATTTAGTCAAAACGATATTGAATGAAAGTTTCAATGATTCCATTGAGTCTGGAATGTCAAATTTGTTATGGTAGCATAGTTTATTTGTAGGCACAGGGTTCAAAATAAATCCCTAGCACCAGATCAAAGTCCAGTAAAAATCTGGTGCATGGTACCTGATAGGACCGCTTTAGCGATCAACGCTTTAGTTCCCATGTGTCGTTTTAGCAACCCTGGCCCAATGGCAAGCATACACTAACCACTTTAGCGGCACCCGCGATTGTTTCCAAACCACTAAAGTGGTCGAGATACCGCTTTAGCAGTAGGTGTTTTAGCAGCACTTGATCTCTTTTTATGCCAACTTTCTCCACTTGATTTCCCACTATTTTCACACCAATTTGAGAACTCAAAGAGAGGGAAAAGAGGGGAATCATCAATTCAAGTTAAGGTAAGCTAGCCTAACCATCCTTGGTCATTTCCCATTAATTTTTCCTTTAATTTCCATTCTAATTCATGGTAAATTCTTAGAAATAAAGTCTTAAATTCCTAAACTTCAAGATTTGATTTGAGTCCCAATATGTGCTCCATTTGTGCTCAACTTTTAAGCAAACATTCCTTGTCCTTAGAAGGACCTCATGACGAATTCACTTTTGGATTTTATTTGTAGGCCCTGTGGGTCCCTTCTTGACCCGATCCCTAATATAGCAATATGGGTCTTATTTTTCTCCTAATGATGAGTAGATTATGATTTTGATAGTGTGGCAGTATTTTGACATTGTGTAGCAAAGCGGACGATTTATGGGCGATTCAAGGATTTATGGTTTAGCATCAAGGTAGGCTTCTGTCTGCCTTTCTTCACAAGATAGTGTATTATATAGTTTCATGTTAAATAGTGATGTTAAGATGTGATATTGGTTAGAACACTATGCCTTATCCTAATTTATGAGTTTGGGGATAGAAGGGTGAATCGACCCTTAAGATGAAATACGTATATGCATCTAGGATCCTATTGCCCTAGTTTTCTAGCATTTTAGGCATAGTTGAGGCAAATAGCTCTTTAGTATGAGTTTTACTAATTTACTCGGTGGATTTTGATGGTTTTCTGGATTATGATATGGTCATATTGATTGTACATTGTTGGGCCCAAGAACGTAATTATGATATTAGTTGAATTTCAAAAAGTGATGTATCCTTCTAGAGGACGTTTCTTAGTTTATTGACATTTAGATGCTTATAATTATATTTTTTGGATACTGGTGATGGCATGCGTAGACTCGTTATGTTCATGCTCACTAAAATAATAAATTGTACAATTCCAACTAAAAACATGATTTGACTATTGTTTTCCTAGAAAGAGATTTATTCTCAATCTTTACCTTTAAAAAAGATTCTTTCATAACGAGAATCTTACCATCTTAATGAATGATTTATGATCCCTTGACACTAGAAATGATGTTTTAAAGATTTGACTAAGATGGATTTTGATCCACTATTTTACTACTACTATTTAATTTAGTGGAGAGAGACTTTGACCCATTCTACACATTTGTGAGGATTTAGCCTCGAAACCTTCCCTGAATAATGGATTTATAGATTTACACACTCTTTTACCCACTGTTCAAGTACATGCATTCATATGTATACACAAATCTCTCCGGTATTGATCGGAGTAGATTGATGAGGACAATAATGATAATGATTGGAAATATTGAATTGGGATCAGGTCGGTGTATATGGGTATTCCCGAATCCCCTAGGAGACCCTTCATCTATAATCTGTCATGCCAAAGAAAAGAGGTCGTCGTAGGTCCTGCCTTTGCGATTCATTGATCTGGAGGAGATGTATACACTAGGTTACATTATGGTACTTGGTACGATTATAATAGTATGGATTATACTTTGCAGTCATCCTTTCACGCGTATTTCCTATCACCGGTATGCACCTATATCTATCATTCTTATAGGGGTTGCATAGGTATAGGTGATGAGCATTGCTTGTTATGTGTTATGTACTCATTGGACCTTTTGATTTATGGGGCTCAGTTTAGTTATTATTATTTGGGCGAGCCGGTTACTATATTATTATTATTATGGTTAGTTTGTGACAGGTTGATTAGTTCGAGGTATGATTCTGATTCCTTTCTTTATGGTTTTTACTATGGATAATTATCTCATGTTTAGACATATATATTAGAGATCCTAATTATGTTAGTACTAGTTCCTACTATGATTAAAAGTCCTTAAGATGCTAGTATGACTACTTTAGGTGGTACCTTTGAGTTAGCCCTGTTTATGTATATATCTATCTATATATGTAATTATAGTATTACCATATATCCGTCCCTTCCTTCATTTTTTCAGGTTGTATATCCATTCCTTATCCTTGTATACTACTATATATCCAACTTTTACTCTTTTTCGTATATTGGCCAGCGATATATGGTATAGCTCTTAGGTCCCTAAGTATGGCTAGAACAGGATAGTTTATCCTTATTGTCTCTATAGCTTTACTATGTTGGTTTTCCTGAATATTTGGGTATAGTTTACATTCTTTCTTGCATGTTATTTTTATTTGCATTATCTTTGGAGCTCAACTGACAATCGCCTACTGAATACCATGTGTATCGTACTCGTACTACACTTTACCATTATTGTGTGCATTGTGCGGAGCATCTATGATTCGGAGATGTAGGGTGACCTCCTGGCATTTGAAGTATTACTATTCTCCCTCTTATGTACTAGACTAATTTTTATGTTGTATTCAGAGATAGGTTGTATCAGTATATTTATTTAGTACTTTATTTTGTAGTCATATTATATTAGAAGCTCTTGAACTGATTTCACCAGGATTTGGGACTATCTTATGTATATGTTAGTCCTTTATTATATTTATTTCACATTCATCCTTCATTTATCTTGGTAGTTCGTTACTAGTAGTTTTGGACTACGGGTTGGATTACCAACTGGTGGGTTATAGTATATGCCATCATGACCTAAAAAATTGGGTCGTAAAAGTAGGTAATCCAAACCATAGCCTAGAGCTATAAATAATGGACTAATTTAGTGGAAAATGGCATAAATATCAAAAAGATTGCAAGTAAGACTAACAACGATAAATAAAGAAAAAATAATAATACAAAAGATAGATAAAATAACAATAACATCCCACGACATAGTAGTATCGATACAAGAGTCACTAACAAAATAATATGCGTATTGTAATAGTGAAATTTACATCATTCTCAAATTTGAAAGACTTAACAAAAGTATAAGAAGGAAAAAAGGTCAAATCCAGCTCTGAGAGCTCACCCTATCTCTAAACTCTAATCAGCATGCTCATAGTATCAAAAACTATCACTAGTACTCAGATCTGCACCAAAAATCTACAAAAGTGTAGTATGAGTATCAAATCCATGGGCACTCAGTAGGCATCATCAGCCTACTGAGATAAATCATAATATATATGTAATAAAAAGCAAGATAAATAAGCTAAGTCAAGGTAGGGGGCAAACCTGGAATAACACTCTAAATGCTGAAATTAAATATATGGAATAGTCATAATGTGAAAGACAGCATAACTAATATTTTATAAAATTAGCCCCCATAATCCAATAAGTATGGAGAATTAAATAACCTAATGCGGACCCCCATAATCCTGTAGGGTGCAATCAAAGAGAAGTAATAATCAAAATCGTCCTAAGTAACCGTATCTCAAAATCATAACTGCAAATCCTTCCATACCATAACATACTATAAATAACCGCTCAATGTTAGACTCAGATTAGAACTCAATATCATCATCATCATCATCTGTCGGACTTGAATCAAAACTCATATCATCAATTATCGGACTTGAACCAAAAGTCAAAATCACTAATTGTTGGACTTAAATCGGAACTAGCATCAACTCCCAAGTACCAATATAGCATAAGAATCATTTAACCAACTTCTTCAAGCTCCTAAATATATGATTTAAAGGACAAAATACGCCTATAAAGTCTACAAGTAGCTAATGATATTCTTGGCCAAAGGTGGATCGGGGAGGCCACTTTTAATCTCCAAAATTTATTTTAAGGTAAATTCTACCTCATACTAGGATAAGGCATCTAAATTCTATTATAGCTATTAAATGAGTCATATTTATCCCCTAAGATATCAATTCTACCCTAAGCATGAATAACTAAGTCAATTACGCCTGGTTTACGATTTCTTAATAGGCTAAATAATTCAAATAACACTAATTATGCCACCAAGACCTAATTTAAAATCCATATCTAGCACATTATCATAAATATACTATGATTAATATCTATCACATTATCATAAATATACTACGATTAAACTCAATCTAAATGAAAAGTAAATCTAGCCTACCTAGACGCCGATGAAAGCCCGGTGAAATCTACTAATCGGTTATTTTCTATTTTGAAAAGCTTTTACATAATGCCATGCTATCATAATAATAATTTAATCATCGTTACAAGAAAAATGGTACCCATATTACATTTTTATGCTTCAGGTCTAAAATTACGTAAAAATCTCATGTTGGATCCGCTTGTTGAATCACACTTTCAAAATCGCCAATGTATCCCTCTATTCTCAAGGAAAGTTTACTCTCAAGAGTGGGTAAATTTTGATATCAAGTGCTAAAATCAACCCACCAAAAATCTAGGAATTTTGGAAAATAATTGAGAAATTAACTATGAAATTAATGAGAACATACCAAGAATTCGAAGAAGAAACGAGTAATTCAATCTCACAAAAAACCACTCCCCAAAATCATCTATTAATGTTTCTTTCAAGTTTCTACACTATCTAGGGTTCCACACTCTTGAAATTGTGTGAAAATGAAAGAAATTCAAGCTAATTAGGCATTTAAGGCTATTCAGATGCTGCTTAAGAGGACTCTGGGCCGCTAGAGCGACCAAGTGCTGCATTCGTGGTACTGCTGTCTGCACACCAATCGCTTAAGAGAAATATTTGTTGCTTAAGCAACCTACACTTAAGCGGCCCTCAACTAGGAAAGCCTAGTTACTTAAGCGGCCAGTTAGCCGCTTAAGCTGACTTTGCTTAAGTAACCCAAGGGGCGCTTAAGCGAATGCACCAACTGAAGACTTGGAATTTTTTTTGGTCTCTACGATCACTAAAATTCATTTGAAATCCTGTAAATGCAAAAGTACTATCCTACCCTATCAAATTTGACATCCTGAACTCAATGACGCGGTTAAAATTTTCATCCGAGATCATTTCGATAAAAAGTGGGTCCCAAACCCAAGTTCCATTTTATAAGTTTTCGATCAATAGTTCGGAATGAGTTCAAAATTCTTGGATCCAAACCAAAGGTCCACCTAGCCTAAAATCAAAGTTTCAAAGCTAATGGAACTTTTAGATTTGGTATATGAGGTTGTTTGACTGAAGTTTTTCCCTATAGCCAATTCTTACCAACGAAGATTTAAAATAGGAAATTGACTTTAGAAATCAAACGAACTGCCTAGTAAGCGAACTTTTAGCTCCACCAAGTCATAAGTGACTTGATGCAACTATAGATAAGCTCTAAATGACAAAAATATGTGGAAATGTATAAAAATAACCTAGAGGGTCATTACAACTTCATTGAAGATTGATCTTCTACCACCCTATTCAATCTCTCTAAGATAACATTTCCTTTTGTAATTCTTCCATTTTACCAGGTGAATGGATTTTCCTTAAAGCAACTTTATATAATTGAAAGGATTTAATGTATAAATCAGAATCTTTAGTTTCTAGGGGTAAAATAGAATTTTCCCTAATCTTCTCTTTGTTATTCCAAATAGAGTTAAAATCTCCACCTAGTAATTAGGGACTAATCATGTTGTTTGCCATATGATAAATTATTTCCCATAGTTGTCTCCTTTTTTCTGCATCGCATTTAGCGTATACTAAAATAGTCACCAAATGAAGATTAAGCTCATGAACAAAAAGCTTAAGAGATATTTATTGTTGATCATCCTGAAGAACTTCAACATCCAAATTATTCTGAAGAACTTCTCTTCCCATGCGTAGAGTTTTTTGATATTTTCAAATGTATATTTGTTGTTGAAATGATTTCAAAAGTTCTATAAAAATAAAATGATGTTGTCTATTCAACATTTCTAACCTGTGGAGGCTTTTTGGATCCTAACTGACCTAATGTTCCAAAGCCTTTTTCAGTATCATTTGTTGCGCTTTGTAATCATTTTTTCCACTTGTTGTGCATCTAAATTTCAATTTCTTTTCCCTCTTCTGATTTTGTTAGTGTTCCTTAGAGATAAATCTATAAATTTAGAAATTTGATTCACTGTTAACTTCTTCTCTTCATCAGTTGTTTCTTCTTCTATATTTTTCTTGATTTTGTCCTTATTTCCTTCATTAACCATTTCTCCAATATTGCAAGAAACTAAATCATGTAGAACTTTATTCATCACTCCTAGCTAATTTAGAATTAGAAGATACACCTATTTTATCTGTCAAATATCTTGAATTTTCCATTTTTAGATCTCTTATTATGATCTCTATCTGTAAGTTCTATGCCTAAAGAACACACAGTCATTAATTTCTCCATCTTATTTTTCTTTCGCATCAAATTTGTATACTCTGTCTCCATAACTTAGAAGAAAATAAAAGATCTCCCGCAAGTTATTAGCTTCATGAGAAAATTAAAGGATAGGTGTCTTTTAAGTCATGAATGAAAGATTGGTGACATTGACCAACATATAGGGTCAAACATTATTAGGAAACTTGATCAAGTTAATTGTGGACTTGATTAATATTTTCAAAACTTTCCAATCTTTTCAAAAATACAAATCAATCCAACCCACACCCTCTTCAATTCAAATCAACCACTCTCTCCTCTCTCTCAATAGCTTCTCTCAACCCTCTCCCAACCAACGGTTATGTAAAATTTCTCCCTTCAACCCCCAACGATAAATAGTTGGGCCTCGAGTTCCCCTCTTCAATTTAATCAACCTGTCTCTCATCCCTCTTCCAATAACTTCTCTCAACTCTCTCCTAACCAACTGTTTTGCAAATTTCTTATTTTAATCATTGTTGACTTCAACATCCGACTACAAATAGTTGGGATTCCAGTTCCTTTGCAACTTCAATCAACGTGACAGCCTTGCTCTCTATCCACAACAGCTTCAAATTCTTCATCGGTCCTTTTCTTCTTTCACAGTAAAAATTTATGGCCTTTTAGTTTTGAAGAAAACAAGGAACTTGAGCCAACTTCTCTTATTGTATTGGTTAAAAATTTCAATATTTATTGCACTAATTTGAAATGCGGTCTGAATAAAACCCTAATTTCTGGTATTTCTTCTCTTCTCTTCTCTAATTGAAGTGAATTATGATATTTTGTTGTTTGTTGCATTTTTTTGAATTTTAATTTTTGTTGTTTGTGTTTATAAAAACCAAAGGGCAATTTGGTTTGATTTGTTCTATTCTTATTCTTGGTAAAAATAGTGAAATTGTTGTTTTTTGTTTAACAAAATCATGTTACTGTTTCCTCTGATAGATTACCCATCTGGTGCAACATATTAACCATCTAATGCAACAGATTTATCATATTTTGCAATAGATCAACCATCTGATGCACCAGAGGAACCATCAGATTATAATTCTGATACAATAGATTAATAATCCGATGCAACATCTTTACCTATATGTTGCAACAGATTAACTTCGGATAAAAAATCCGATGCAACTAATTAACCATATGGTGAAATGGAAGAACTATCAGATTAATGATCTGATGCAATAGATAAACCTCCTATTGGATAAAATCCTACCATCTCTTCCTACAGGAAAAGTCCAAGACTTGATTTTTCCAATTGATCATTCATCTACCGGGATAGACGACCCTATGTTAGAAGAAATCTAAACAATATTGATCGTTGATAACTGTTTCAACAGATCACTCATGTGTTGTAATAGATATGTGACCTATTTCACAGACCATTCATCTTTCTCAATAGATGAGTGATATATTTTATATTGTCTCAATAGATTACTCAGTCGTTGCTACAAATTATTTAACTATTCCAATAGATCACTTTTATGTTACAAAAAATAATGTCACAACAGTTGTGTGATCTATTGAACAAACCATTCATCTGTCTTAAAAAATGAGTGTTATGTTTTGTATTATTACAATAGATTACTCATCTGCTGCAACAGTTTGGTTATATGCTGCAATAGATATACTACCTGGTGCAACAGATCGGTGATCTATTGTAACTATTATTTTATTATTTTGCTTGTTTGATTTACTGTTATCCTTTTTTAATGATGCATTAATCAACAATAATATATTATTTTATGTTCCTGTTAATTTTAGATAATATGGTTCCCAAAAGAACAGAAACCGAATCAAGTCCAAGTAAAGGAACAAGTGAAGCAGCTAGGCTACATCTACCACTCTATGAGATTGCTTTACAAGCGTTATCTCAATCGGGAGAAGAATATGATGAATACGGGGAGGAGGAATGTTTCAAAAGTGATGATCCAGATGCTAATAGCCCATCCACCGAAGAGCTGGTCAAAGCCTTCAGCATTGATCATTATCCTGTGATAATGCAGTGCGATGGTGCCACAGATTTAACAGGTGATTTTGTGGTTAAGTTAGCCATGGGAAAATCTTTCGACGCCTTCAGAAAAATACTTCGAGAACAAAAATTGGATGCTTATTTTAGGAACAGCTGCTTTGGGAAATATCTTGATTTGTCGGAAGACAACAATGCTCGTTTCTAGATGAAAATAGTATGTGAACTTCTCAAGCATAGGTTTATGTATGAAAACAAAGATAAAATGGATGAGGTGTGGATAAATTATTGTGGCATGCCTGTTTGTTTTGGTTGGAAGGAGTTTTCCATAGTTACTGGACTAAAATGTTATCCTCCTTCTCAAGCTATATCTATTCTAACCCAAAAAAAGCACCCCGCACACCCAAAAAAAGGCAAAGGCAAGTCGTGTGATCGTGATGACCTGGTGTCCATTGTTGGTCCAAGCTTCAAAAACAAAAATTTGATAGAAGCATTGAAAGGTAAAGGACTTTCAAAGAAGAACAAGCAGTCATTGTGCTTTGTTTAATTTGTACATAATATTTTTTGGGTGAGAGATATTAACAACAACATAAACCTCAGTTTAATAAAGCTCTCCAAGGATCTTGGGGTGTTTAACAGCTATCCATGGGGTTATGAAATCTTCAAAATGACTGTCAAATATTTGTTGACTTCATTAGCGCCAAAGACAGTCAACTTATATGGCTTCCCATGGGCTTTCATGGTAAATGTTTCTTTCTTCTATTATGATATCATTCATTTTTTCGCTCAATAATGATTTTAATTTATTGGCATTATTTTATAGGTTTGGGCGTTTGAAGCCATTCCTTATTTGAGACAACAAGTGAACTACTAGGAAGGAGTTTTCTATCCAAGAATCTTGAGATGGTTGTCGGCCAAAACTCATAAAGATACAAAATTTCTTGATCTCTTCAACCCCCGAAGGATACAGTAAGTATAATTATAATTAATTTTTTCTTTTAATTAATGTTTTTTTAATGATCTAATCATCATTCTAATATATGTAATGATTTATGTTAGAATGTGCATTTGTCGCTAGTTCCGACCAATCGAGAGTTGAAGATGTCATTTTTTCTTACTTTATGGTCTATGTAAACTTTATCGGACCCTAAGGTCATCGGCAGAATAAAAATAGAATATTTTGGAGCAACAGCCATTACAAGAAAAATAATTTTGGAGGGTGGGCTTCTTGTTGTTGATGGAGCTGTTGGTGGTGGTAGTGGTGCTGCTGTTGGTGCTAATAATGCTCCTCTTATAGTATTTAAAGCAAACCATTATGAGTATGATCATACTGGTTATACAGATTTTGCCTCTCCCAGTGAATGTTCTGCATGCAAATGTCAAGACTGCAGGGCAAAACATGATGTAGTGATTAATGCTATTAATGCATTAACTGCTTCTGTAAAAGAATTGCATCTAATAGGGGTCTTATTCTATCAAAGAAGATTTTATTTCCATCTGCTCCATTAGAGATTAGGGCTAAGAGAAGAAGAAAAGTGATTTTCAGGGCATTATCAGGCATCTAAAAAATCGAAATTGCAGCTTCTCTGTCTGTGTATTGCACTAAGCAATATATAATGTCCAAAGGAGAGCAGCACAAGCTGAAGAAAGTGAATATATTATATGTATTCCAACTGACAAAACAAACAGACACATATCTATTTCAACAGATGACACATCTACTGAAAATTATCAAACAGATATATACATCTGTTGCAACAGTGTAACTGTTAAGTAACCTGTTGCATCAGATACTTTATCTGGTGCAACATATGTCTCGTCTATTATAGTAAATCAAACAGCTCTTCGTATATCTTTTATTTGTACCAACAGATGACCTATCTGCTATAACAGATGATTCATATGTTGCAACGGATGGTTCATCCATTGGAAATTATCACACATGGTCTTTCTCATGTAGAAATTTATCCCAACAGTTGATTCATTATTGCAACAGAAATATAATATGTTTGGGACAATTTAAAATGGGAGAAAGACCTATTTGATTTGCTAAAAGAGATAAGTTATCCTTTTTCATTTTGTTGTATCTCCGTGATTAGCATTGACCAATTTTGGCTTTCCAGGTGGATGTAGAAGAAGCTACTGCTGAACAGCATTGAAAATATGCTACTCTTTTTATGGAAATATGGAGAACAAAAAG